>NC_041390.1:111834862-111867496 GCF_002162155.2 Triticum dicoccoides
GGGGGAATATGACTGGTCATCTGTCTCTGAATCCTCCTCTGAGGAGCTATCGGCAACCAGCAAGACATGCGCTTCGTCAGATAGGATTGTCTGCTGTAAGACCTTGTTTCCACTCCAGATTTTTCCATGACCGTGCCAAATGGATGATGCACAGGAAGAGTAATTGAATGTACTAAAATTGTTGACAAATTTAACACGTAATAAAAAATGATGGCATGATATAATTCACATATAAGATGACTGGCTAACCAGGGTGGCATTGCAAAATTCACATATATGATGCCTGGCTAGACAAGATGGCATTGCATGATTCACATATACGATAAAGAAACTAAAGAGATGGCATTGACACAAAGCATGTCTAAACTAAGCAGATGACATCTTTAATGTATACAGTAAGCAATGCAAGGCACCATATGCATGATATTACCAACATCAGCATGCCAAGTTAGAGCGAAGACCTCATGGGGTGAATAGGATTGGTCTTCTCCTTCTGAATCCCCCTCATAACAGTTGTCTTCCTCTTGATTATGATCCGAAATGGGTGGAGGGGGGGCTGCCTTTGCGCCCACCATGGAACGACATCTGCATGAAATTTTATTGCCACGCAAGGCTCGTCTCTTTTGCTCTACATGATCAGTTCCATTGTGTACAATAACTGGCATGCATAGGAATAAAACATAGTGATATTATTTAAGCAGTGCATGCACAAATCTAGAGTGATGGTAGCAAACTGTGGATAGACCCAAAACCAATGATAGCAGGCAGATAATAGCTTTAGTTAAAAAATACAGATAATGGCTCCTTTAATGTTTATTTGCACCCAACATGAAACTCATAGTAGACACCGGAGATTAACCAGATAGTAGACAGATAGTACTGATTGCTGCCCCAATATGTACCCCACAACCATTTAAAAACTCAAGTTTCAGCATTAGTTTGGACCTGACTCGGAGTCTAATAGGTGAACACGACGATAATGTAGCATGTCATCATATTAAGCGACGCATAACGTAAGCAAACACGGAAGAGTGCGACCTCTCTTGCGGACCCGTGTAGTCCTCAAGGTCATCTGCTCAGTTGATGATGGTAATGCAGTTGCCGTGGCTGCCGGCGGCGGCAAGGAGATCTGAGGCGGTGAAAGACAGTCTGGAGAGAGGATCCCTACTGTGGTGAACCCTTCCGTCGTTGGAGCAGCTGAGCTGGGGTGGAACACAGCGCCGAAGGAGCAGGACAAACCACACAAGGTTTTCTTTGACACATATCTGTAACAGAAGTAATTGAGTAAGGGCTTGTTTGAATTTGAGGATTCTAACAATGCAGGGATAGGAAATAGACAGGAATAGGATAGGAATGCACGTTCAAAACAGAGAATTTAAAAACACATGATTTCTGCCAATCTGGGGGTTTGATTCACAACAATTGGAAGATCACAAGATGCAAAAAAGCATGGTGAGATTAAGTCAAACCACAAGAAAATGTACGGTTATAATGATATTATGCTACTATCTCTTAGTCCTGTGCTTGATGAATAGGAATATGAAAAGGAGGAGAAGTGGAAATTAGAATTCCTACGATTTTTCTTTCAAGGAGACACTAAAGGAACAAATCCTACAGTTTTCCTTTGCTCCATTCCTTTGCACCAAATTCATGAAAAGTAGTACCATAGGAAACTTTCCAATTCCGATGTTTTTCATTCACTTTTCCTTTCAAGCACTGGCGATTCTAGTAGGCAGGCTTGAGCAAGGAAAATCCTACACTAAAAAAATGTTTTTGTGCTACTTCTATTACTTTGGACCCAGGGCACTGCCATACTAGCTCAACTCCCAGGCCCATCGACAAATGCACAGCTCAAACGCGCAGAGATAAATAATGATGGCGTTCAAGAGAGTCCATCACAGATAACTAAGTTGCCTGTTACCTCACTGCTTGTCATATAGTAGGATAAAATAATCGTATTTCCCGTTACTACGAGTGCTCAGTGGACAATATATATAACATGTAGAGTAAAAAAGAGATGCAACAAGTGTACAACCTCTTTGGCGAAGCCATGTCGATCTCAGCGTGATTGGGTTGGCCGGTGAGGATGCTCCGACTGACTTGGCTGTCGGAGGAGGGGAAGAAGATCTTAGGCGTCTGGAGATGGAGCCCGAGGTACTGCTCCGCTGTGATGGAGGGTTTCGTCATTAGAGCAGCTCCGGTGAGTTGTACGACGCCGAGGCTGAAGCACGACAAGAGAGACAATAAACAACGTTAACTTGAGTGGAATTCTAATAGCATCTCCAATACATGACATAAAATACATAACCACAAAGTGCTAGATGTAAAATACATCAGCCGCTCATCTCTGAACTTAACTGTCGAAATTGAATTTAACTGTCGAAACTGAACTTAACTGTCGAAACTGAACTTAACTGTCGAAACTGAATTTTGCTGTCGAAACTGAACGCACTAGCAAGGTGAGGCTACACATCGGTTGACTGAGTTTTTCATCTCTGGTCAGTCTATTTTGTAGCCGTTGGATACAAAATCAAGGGCCTGCGGTTCATCTTCAACCTCCACCCACCTAAGCCGGCCAAACAGGAGCCCCCCGCCGCCCGCAGCCGGTGGTGCGCCGCCCCACCCGCCCCGAAAACACTCCCCACCGCCAGTCCACCGCCGCCCCGGCCATCCCTCTAGGCCCCCCCGTGCCGAGCTTTTTCTCCAGCGACCCCCCCGCCAACGCCCCGCCAACGCCCCGCCACCGCCGGCGACCACCGCCCCCATCCTGAACCCTAAGATAGATAGTGAGGTACCTCTCTGGCGAGCCCCCCTCCCCGCTGTGGCTGGTTCTTCCTTCACCCCAGCGGCATCGGAGTGAAGTGTAGCTAAATCGAAGCAGCATCGCAAGCAAGAGCAAGAGCAGCAGCACGAGCAAGAGCAATAGCAAGAGCAGACCAGTCAGGGGACTGAGAGCAAGAGCAGAGTAGCAGCGCGAGCAAGAGCTAAAGAAGCGGCAGGTCCTACTGATGTGGACGCCACCGCCGAGGGAGCGACGTCGTGGAGGAAGTGGCCGACGCCACCATGGATGGAGTCACGCCGTGTCGGCTCGGGATCGAGCACCGGTAGCACCGTGAGATCAAATCAAGAAGAAAATGCAGCGATTAGTGTACAACCTCTTTGGTGGCGCCAATTAGGCGGCAGCTTCATCCGAGGAAACAGTGATGATGATGCTCTTCCGATGGTGCAGGTGAAGACGGCGGTGTGGGAATGGAGGTGGCGCGAAAGACGAGGGGAACATCGGGGTAGCTCCTTGGAGGTGGAGGACGGGGTGGCTGAACCGACGGGAGGATGAGATCGACGACGGATCCTCATCCGGTACAGTGGATGAGGGACGTCGAGGTGTTGCTGTGGACGACGTTGTCGGGGAAGAGGCTCCGGCTAGGTGGCGGATGGAGCAGGGTGTGGGGTTTCGTCGCGGGTTTTCGTGGCCTCGGTGTATGAATGGGTGGGCAGATGGGATGGCAGTGGGGAACCATGGCTTAGAGATGCGCTTGTCCGAAATGTGGGGTAAGTTACGAAAGTGCCCCCACCGATTTGAGGCGGTTCTTTTGGTTCAGGGGTACTACGGGCATTTGGCGTGTCGAGATTTCACATGAGGTGGGAGTTTTCGCGCGCGTTGTAATTTCGGAATAGCAAGGCGCGGGTTGAGATGGAGGAAGTTGTCGGAGCACAACGAGACAAAGATATATCTTAAATATTTCGGGCTAACAAGGCGCGGGTTGAAGAGGCGGGAGTTTCGTAGTATGATAGACAGAGACGCTAGCTTGAATTTTCGGCATAACAAGGCGCGGCTTGAAATTTCGGAAGAACAAGCTTAACGTGTACCCCCAAAAAAAGACAATTTGCACCTCAACACGCACAACACACACAAACACCATTTAGACTAGAGTAAGGTACATGTGCATTACACGCATGAGATTTGGCAACCAAATTATGAATAAATACCACATTATAGCATGCAAGCTTTGAGTCATATATGCATGATGTAGATGTTTGTTTAATTCTTATAGTTCATTTCATTCAAAATCATCTAGTTTTTATAAGAAAGCTAATCTATTTTAAGATTCATGGAATTGTGCGTCGTAAGACATTAAGTAAAAACAAATAATGGCAAATCATGTAGAAAAACATTTGGGCAATTCTGATACGGAAGATTCTAGAACAAATAAGAAGTGCTTGTGTTTTGATGTTTGTGCATTATGCTTAAGTTCAACCATGGAGTCTTCTAGATTATACATGTGGCGAAATCTGGTGGAATCTAGATGATATCCAACGGCCAGTAGTGCTCAAATTTGCCATCTTTGGACCATCGGATTCGCCTCATCCAACGACCATCTTTCAAAGTTAAAGTTACCCGCACACAATATATATATAGGGGTATAGATATAGATATGTGATGCAAAAGCCACCCATCATCTCCAATTAGAATAGTGTGTCCATGCACGGATGCGACGTGGCCAAATGATGTCTGCCATCGGTATCTCAAATTCAAATCAGTCTGACCGTGTTCAATGTGTATACATTACAACATGCTCGTTTCCAAACCACACCGCGCAGATCTCCATTATATTCATGCATGCATGGGTTTCAAACATCAGGATCTCTTATTCAAATATTTGAATTCAACTTTACATTGATTGTGACCTCACCTATTCAGCTATTCTTTTACACCCACACAGTAGTCTTCTCTTTATAATTGTACCACTAACTGTCTCTCATGCATGCATGCACACACACTACCAGTCGGCATTATCCATCACACGCATGCAATCTTTTTCTTCAGGTCGGTCTCCCATGAAGGCACACACCAACACACATCTCCCTCTCCATCATATCGGGCATTCTTTATCTCTTACGCGTGCATGCGGAACGATCGATGTTCCTCTATGTATGTGTGTATATAGCTAGGTCTTTCATAGTTTTCCACACAAACCGATCAATCGATATATCCAGTGAGGTCTCACCCTCTTTCCCATGTCCACATCGATCAATCTATACCTCTCTATATAGGATTAACATATATAGCTAATAAACCCACATTAATTATGTATCCAACGTCCCCCTCTCATCATCCATGCCTTCTGCTTCATCTCTCAGACGCGTGCACAATGGCGAAGACAGGGGGCAGTAAGGGCCCTCCCCCCTAACATCACTATATATCAAGGCTAATATGAATGTGATCATTAGACAATTGCAGCTAAAAATGGTTTCAGTTCATGAATTGACCCTCCTCGTAAAGGATTAGCAATGCTTGGCCCCCTAGCTCATTTATTTTTCATGGCTCCGCCACTGCGCGCATCAGCGCACGTGTTCGCCCCCTCTCTCTAAATATTGATCTCGCACTTGTCCATTCCTTCATAGTCTCCCTCCACTCGGCCCCTCGCACCATCTTCTAGCCCCCATTGGATTTTGCCACATATACAATCTAGCAGACTCCATGGTTGAACTTAAGCATAATACCCAAACCTCAAAACAACAGTGGTTCTCTTTTGTTCTAGAATCTTTCGTATCATAACTGCCCAAACTTTTTTCTAGTTGAATTGCCATTATTTGTTTTTACTTTATGCTTTACAATGCATAATTCCATGAATCATAAAATAGATTAAGGGCTTCTTTGATTCAAAGGATTCTCAAAGGAATTTTGGAGGATTCTAATCATTAGGAATTTTTCCTATCTTGGTTGTTTGATTCGTAGGATTGTAAACCATAGGAATTTTTCCATATGATTCATTTGCATAAGATTTCATAGGAAACATCCCATCCACTCAAACCTATTTGAAAGAATTCTGCATTTTTTCTATGCACAATCAAACACTCGTGCAATCCTGTAGGATTCAAGACGACATTCCACTATAATCCCATGTTTTTCCTATTCCCGCGTTCTTAGCTTTTTTATAAAAACTAATTGATTTTGAATGAGATGAACTATAAGAATTAAACGAAGGGCTACATCAGGCATATATGACTCAGAGCTTACATGCTAAAGTGTGGTATTTATTCATAATTTGGTTGCAAAATCTGATGCGTGCAATGCACGTGTACCTTACTAGTACTTTGAGTATGTGCAAAACACGTAAATTAGAATACCAATGGCATGCTACACAGTGTCTCTCTTACAGTTCATGAAGCCACATGGCACGTGTGTAGGCGTTGTCGCGACCTCCTTGCATGGATTGATCACAGTGACGTGTTGCTGGTTCCAGAAGAATGTACTCGTCCTCCCTGAGCCATACTGGCGGTACATGCACGAAGCGAAGATGTGCATGCACGCCATGCACGCACTCATTCCTCGCACACACACGCGGGTACACGGGCAGGCGCAATTTTGTACCAAGATCCACCCCATGTGATAATTTGACGCGTGTAAAGTCGTTCACTTCATTGATGGTCAATTAATACAGTGCATGCAAATTGATTGGACGTGAGGGCGGAAGAAAGACATTATTACTCCACTGCGCGCATGCGAGTAGTTAAATCGTGGGTTGCTAGTAGTACTTCCATTGGTATCCTTCGTATTTTGTGCCAATTTTTGATAGTAGCATAATATTTACGCATTTGAGCAGTGTAGTACTTGAAATTTATGTTCCGCTAAACTCATCGGGAGCCGTTTCGGGCCTCGAAACCAAAACCATCAATTAATCTTTACCTTGTTCCCATCACATTCGAAAGCCTTCTCACACCTACTAGTAGTACGTACCAAACCTGAACGTGTTCCCACTATGCAGGTATTAGTACTAGTGCTAGTACTTAGGTTATAAAAAGGGGAACTACCTAACCAAAAATCACTCTACCTTTCTTCCTCATAAGTGCTTCTTCTTCGTCCGTCGTTGCCATGGCCGGTGAGCAGAGCTCTAGGTCGAGAACTACTCGTAACAAGGGAGCGGCAACCAAGGCTGCGGAAAAAAAGAGGGCTCGCCACCACGCAGAGACCTTGAAAGATCTCTCACAGGCAGGCGATGGCTCCCAGGAGCGCCCTAACCGCGAAGGCGAACATGCCGAGCCGGCGGAGCTGGAGTCGTTATCCCTCGACGGCATGCCCGATTAGCTCAATAAGCAAAAGGAGTTCATCCAAGGCTTGATGGAGTTGCTGAAGGAGAGCCTCGATGACATGACCGCTGGGCTCAATCAGGAGGGGGAGTTGACTGCCAGCTTGGTGATGCTGCTGAAGAGGAGCATTGCCTCGGAGAAGAAGGCGACCGGTGAAATCCTGCGACTTCGGGAGGACAATGCGAAGCTCTGCCACGAGATCGACCTGTTGAAGGAGAAGAACGCCGGCTGGAAGAAGCTGCATGAGAATAGTAGTTCCTCGATGAAGATGCTGCAGGCTCTCGCCATGGAACAGAAGGAAGAGTTGGCGAAGCTCCGCATCAGGCACCCGGCTGCTGTCAAGGTACGTAATATGGCCGTGGAACAGATGATGAAGGCTCGCGTCGAGAAATGTCGCGTCATGGATACAATGATAAATATGGCGAAGGAGACGCGCAAGGAGATGGAGGTCGTGGAGGGGATGAAGAAGCAGTTACGACTCCGCGGCAAATTAGATCATTTGGGGTGATAATCTTCCTTCTTCTTTTGCTCCTATGCTTCATCTTTTGCTTTGGGTGTTTCGCCGCACGTGTCACGTTCTCTACGAGGCATGAATAGAACAATGTTTTTTGAGGGAATGAATAGAACAATGCTAACAATGGGATAACTAGCAAATTAGATCATTTTTATCGCCATATGGCACTGGGCTGCCGTGTTTCATGCTCCTCCGTCGCAGTACTACTCCAGTGGAAAACTTGAGTATACCGCACGGTTCTTTGCTCCTCCTCGATCAGGTCGTCGGTGCATTTATACGAGCAGTCAAATCACAAGGCCCTGCCTTCCAGCAGTAATGAGCCATCAAATCACAAAGGCCCTCACCTCTCGTGAAACCGACCAAGCTAGACTGCCCCGCCCTCTAGCCTTTTAAAAAATGTATACTTTTGTACAGCAGCAGTAGTATCGATGGATTGCTCCATGGAGCAAAACTTGAAATTAAAAAAAGGTGGTACATATAGAGAGCACTCGTCGCCAAATTATGCATATAGTACTATTAAAAAGGCTAGTCACAATAATGGTGTCCAGCACAACCCACCCCTCAAATAAAACTAAGAGGGTGCTTGGATACGTTTTAGTCCCATGACTAAAAGTAGTGGGACTAAAACATGCTAGCCTCACCCATGCTTGGATCCAAATACTAAAAAGGCTAAAGTCAAGTTAATGAGCATTTATTATCCTCCAAACCCTCCAATCCAGAACTCGCCTGTGTTAAAGGAGAGGAGTTAAATGAGTAGAGAGAGGACTAATCCACATTTTAGTAGGGGTACCCCTGACTAAATTTTTTTAGTCTCAAGACTAGTTTTAGCCCCTCTTTAGTCAGGGGTGCTTGGAACTTTAGCCTCTTAAAGAGACTATTTTTTGTCAGACTAAAATAAGCCCCTTGGATCCAAGCACCCTCTAAGCATCCTAGAATTCTTTGACAAAACTAAGCACCCTAAAATTCTTTGACAATTAAACTGCTGGCTATATGATGTTGACCATATATATTGTACGTATATAATGTGAAGAAACGAGTGGTAGTACTATACCAACTAAAAGATGAAATGTAAGAAATACTAGTATGTACGTACTGAAGAGTTAAAGTAACGAGAAGAAATATAACATAGTTCTGCTGGGGGCTCAGCACAACACACCCCTCAAATTAACTTAAGCACACCTGAAATTAAACTTTGCAACTATTCCGGTAGACACTTCACTAGAACCACCATGAGCAATGACACTGCCACCTTACTCGGAGTCCTCGTCCACGTCCTCGACTTCGTCCTTGTCCCTCTTCCTCTTGGCCGATACTTCTTTGCTTGAACCGCACACTTGGCTGTTGCTCTTCATCCAACCCTTGTAGATATTGAAGCAAAGGTAGCCATACATTGCAGCATAGTGGATGTGGTCTATATCTAGTAAATTCCGCTGCCATGCATGACGATGAAACGTGTAATGAGGTTTCTCCAGTTTACCGTACAAAGGATGAACCATGGCTCCTGCCAGGGTCAGCATTGAAGGCCGATGAGAGGACACCTGCCGATTCTTCTGGAGGTCGAAGGTGTTGCCTACAATGAGGCCTATCCGATGCAGGACTTCTTTGTCGTTACCAAAGTCTATAGTAACGAATTTGACTAGGTTGCTCTCGTGGAAGTCCTTAAAATCCCAGCACTCAAAGTCGGCATGGCATATGTGGTAGACCAAGCATAAGTCATGCACGCAAACCTGGATCACGGCGGGCTTCTTCCTCTCTTCGTCCTTTAGATCCTTCTCTCGTCCCAGGACTGTGGTGTACTCAACATCTAGCCCAGCGACCCACTCATCATCTGAGTCTTCGAACATGCGTCTAAAGCGAGAAAGGCATCCTTTCACCGTCGCGGAAGAACGGGTGTAGATGACATCAAAATCATCGGTGGTGATGGTTCTAACCTTGTACTCACCGCCGATCGTGGAGATTTTGGACGCCATGGATTTGGGAGGAGGGTTAGTTTCAGTGTCAAAACCGGCGGATCTCGGGTAGGGGGTCCCGAACTGTGCATCTAGGCCGGATGGTAACAGGAGGCAAGGGACACAAAGTTTTACCCAGGTTCGGGCCCTCTCGATGGAGGTAAACCCTACGTCCTGCTTGATTAATATTGATGATATGGGTAGTACAAGAGTAGATCTACCGTGAGATCAGAGAGGCTAAACCCTAGAAGCTAGCCTATGGTATGATTGTTGATGTGTATGTTGTCCTATGGACTAAAACCCTCCGGTTTATATAGACACCGGATAGGGTTAGGGTTACATAGAGTCGGTTATAATGGTAGGAGATCTTCATATCCGTATCGCCAAGCTTGCCTTCCACACCAAGGAAAGTTCGTTCCGAACACGGGACGGAGTCTTCAATCTTGTATCTTCATAGTCTAGGAGTCCGGCTGAAGGTATAGTTCGGCTATCCGAACACCCCCTAATCCAGGACTCCCTCAGTAGCCCCTGAACCAGGCTTCAAGGACGACGAGTCCGGGGCGCAGTTTGTCTTCGGCATTGCAAGGCGGGTTCCTGCTCTAAGTACTTCATAGAAGATTTTGAACACAAAGATAGTGTCCGGCTCTGCAAAATAACTTTCCACATATTGCCATAGAGAGAATAATATTTACACAAATCTAATCTGCTGACGTATTCTGTAGCGTGACACACCACGGCCAAGCCTTTATCCGAGTCGTTTTAGTATCCCACCTCAGCGCGTTATGCGAGGCGGTTTCCTTGGCACATCTTGTCAAAGCAGAGATCGTGTCCCCTTATTCTGGGATTCTCATCAATACGGGCGTGGGTAACCCAACCGCTTCTAGGACTCTTAGATCATAGGCAAGTCCAAACGGACACAGAGAGGACGCTCGATATCCACCCTCTTTATAAAGGGACGAGGCCTTTTATTTTTCCCTCCCGTGCTCAATCGAATCCTTCCCCCACCTCAAGCTCAAACGCCCAAAGTTCAGGTCAGGTGCTCCGAACCTTCAGTCATGTCCGGATCTAGCCTTCAAGGCTGATGGGTGCCTTCTTCCATCACGGAAGAAGACGTCAAAAAGTTGAGGGAGGCCAGATATCTTACCGCCGAGATTCTGCATCGGCTGCCTCCCCGGGGGCAGGCCGTCCCCTCCCCCGAACCTAACGAGAGCGTCATGTTCGTCTCCCACTTCCTCCAAGGTCTAGGCCTTGCATTGGATCCTTTTGTCAGGGGCTTGATGTTTTACTACGGGCTAGATTTCCATGATCTAGCTCCGTACTCCTTTCTTCATATCACGACATTTATTGTTGTGTGCGAGGCCTTCCTCCGGGTTACCCCTCACTTTGGCCTATGGCTCAAGACCTTTGAAGTAAAACCAAGGATGATCGAGGGGCAACATGCGGAGTGTGGAGGTGCCTCAATACACAAGATGACGGGAGATGCATGGCCCAAAGGTTCCATTCCAGAGGTGTCTGAATTGTGGCAACAGGAGTGGTTCTACATCACGGCTCCTAGAAGTGCCAAGTGGGCGGCCGCCCCTGTCTTCCGCGCCCTCTACCACCGCTGATGTCATGGATTAGCAGAGGATTGAGCTAGGGTCCGGCCAAGGATGTGCCTATACTACAAAGCCGCATTCAAGATCTCTTTAATGGAGATTTCAGTTTGGTCGCAGTAACACATGTTATGCTGGTTCGTCAAGTCCAGCCTTGCAAACGCCGGCCTCTTCGCTTGTGGGAGTTCAATCCCGAGGGACCGCACGCCATTCGAAATTTCCTCGGCCTGACGCACGAGGAGATGTACAAGTTGTTCTTCGGACCTCAAGTGGAGTGTTCGGAAATTACCGAGGACGTGGGCCTGAGTAGCAACCGTGCCGCCGAGCAGGTAAGGCATCTTCCGACCGAGCGTACTACCTCTCCTTTGATGCGAAGTTATTGCTGAGAGTTTGCTTTTTGACCAGGACTGGCTAATGATGGCGAAGTTGATTCGGTGCTCGGCCCCCCTCCCTGAGGGTTTGGAAAATCTGATATTGGAAAAGATGCTCCAGACCGCACCTTGCCCAGAGCCCTTGAAGGAAAATGCGAGCGGTCGTGGGCCCCAAACGCTGGCCGCTCCAGCCGAGGGAGCGAGCGTCTTCACGAAGGAAGACGACCAGAAGAGGAAAAGGATTGCGTTTGGGGATTCGGAAGCCGAAGCTTCGAAACGGGAGAAGAAGTCTCCCACAGAGGGTCCTACCCCGGGGGGTGCAGTTGCCGCACAAAGTCCTCGGGGGGATCAATTCTCCCACGAGTCGTAAGTGACCCAAAATACCTTAATAGTACAGATATGTCGTCTTTTCTTCTGAGAAGATAACCACTGCATGTATCTTTGCAGTTCGGGCCTTAGCGCCTCTCAAATGAGCTCGTCTTCAGGGGATCTTCTTCCAGAGATGATGGAGAGAGAAACGCCTCCTCCGGACTCCTCCGCTCCGGAAGCGGGCGACCCTGAACTGTCGTCGCGGAGGGCCTCTCCGAGTCCGGCGAGGCCAGAAGATAATCCCGTCGACCCCCAAAGTTCCCAGTGTCTGGCTCCCGAAGAGAGCAGACAAACGAGTCTGGCACCGTCTAGTGTGCGGTCGGATGTTCTGAGGGAGTTGGTGGCGCAAGCGGCCACCTCAGATGAACACCGTGTGCTGATGAATACGGTGATGGAGAGAATGTTGTCCGCCGAAAGCGGATTGCATAAAGCTTTTATGAGTCTACTGACAGGTTTTGAGGTACGTAAAATAATGTATGATAGTCCTGCATATGCTAAGTGTGCCCTGTGTAGATAGTAGCCCTGAGACTCTGGTTGTCGTTGGGAACGACGACGATCAGAGGATCATAATCCCAGGTAGTAACCATACTGTTTGTATGAGCAGGTGATGGAAGCTCCGGTGGCTAGCCAGACTAGCGAGTTTGCCCACTTAAAACGGCAGTTGGATGCGGCAGACGCCGACATCGAGCTTGTTAACAAAAGGCTTGACGAGGCGCAGGGTAGGTGCTATTATCTGGTAAACGCCGCATAGTAAGAGCTGCATGAAGCCAGTATATTTAACATGTTATTACTGCAGATGGAGCTGCCACTATTGAAACCTTACGGGCGGAACTTGCCCGAGCCAAGGAACAAGCAAGATTGGGTAATGCGGCTGCTTTGAAGGCGGCCGAAGAGTTGCGAGCCGAGAAGGCCACGCATGGCGAGAGCCGGGATAAGATGGCCAATATGGCCGTAGAATTAAAAGCCGCCGTCGACCGTTGCCGGGCTCTTGAAAAGGAAAACCAGGCGAAGGCATCGGACCTTGAGAAGGTTGCTGCAATGGGAAAAGACCTCCGCTCTGCTATGAGGGCAAAGAAGGAGGAGCTACGGGAAGCTGGGGATATTGTAGCCGGGAAATCCTTTATGCTGCAGAGGAAGTTCGGAGGTCCACGGTATGCTCCTCTGGATCGGCTGTGGAGTTCGGAGGATGCGTATATGGATTTGTGGCGAGCGCTGCTGATGCCGCCAAGTACTTCAAGGGTCAAATGGACCGTGAAGTGGACCAGCTGTTTTGGAAACAATTCCATTCTCCCGAGCGTCCACTTTCGTTGTATGACCAACTAGCCGAATGGGCCGAACTAAATAGGTTGTCCGGACTCGCCATGAGGTCTGTTGTGGATCAGCTATGGCCGGAAAGGCTAAAACCGAACAGCTATTTTGGCTTGGTGCAGCAGTTTCTTGACGTGGTGCCGCGCATTAATGCGATGAAGAGGTCGGCGTGTATAGAAGGCACACGAATGGCCTTTGCCCGTGCTAAAGCATACTGGGCGGAGATGGATGCTACCACTGTTGCAGCGCAGGATTCGGCCATAGGTCGAAGGGCTGCTGAGCACTACTTTGAGGAAGTTCTTGAGGGTGCTCGTTTGATAGAGACTCAGTGCTCAAAAAATATTATGTTTGAGTAACGTGTAATCTCATTGTAAGCGAAATGCTTTTATAAATTTTCATAAGGCTACTTTTATACTTTTCCCTGAAAGTAATGTGGTGCCTCCTGGGCGTCCGTTTATGTATACATGTGTATAACCTGAAAGATTGCAGTCGTCGGCTTCAACCCCCACGCATATAATGCGGAGGTGTTCGCAGAAACACGCGTTCACACTTAACCCAACGTCTTGGTCCTATTAAGGAGGTGATAGGAGAGCGAGCGAGGCAATCGGACTATAATGCTTTAACACTTTCACTTAGCCATAGGAGTTTGACAGTGGGGCTACTAGCTAGCCCCTGGTGGCTCCGCACTCTCCCGATCCCGGGGTGCGTATATGCCTGGTCGGAAAGCGGCCCTTCGTTAAGGCGGAGGAATTCTAACATTCCCATGGGTCATCGAGTGGTTGACAAGTCTCGCGCTAGATCATGACAGTCAGTTTTTGGCTTTCTCTACTGAGGTGCTCGTCTGGATGAACCAGGGCACAATCGCAGTAGTTCTCCTGGTGCTACCTTAGCCGGTAAAGCGGAACGTAAGGCACCAAAACACAGGAGCCAGGCAAACCCAACATTTGACCAACGATAATGATTCGGAGCTGATGCATATAGGGCCAAACTCGCGATGCCGAACACTCCCTAAGGTATTCGGTCTTTGTGGTATAAACAGGGCCTAAATAATGGCCTTCGTAAGAAGCCCCTTATGTCCAGGTACGTGCATTGGTCTGGCATGGCCACATGCCAAGACGTCAGCATCCTTCTCAACGGTGGATATGTATCAACAAGAGACAGTAAAAAAGGTTTACGCAGGGTCTTAATCTAAAAAGAATCCTTGGAGCGGGTCCCTGCTGCACGTCTGTGCCTGTGTCTCCGTTGTGCCGTATCCTGGACGGGTGTGGCACGATGATCATCTGTAAAAGAGAGGAATGTAGGTGAAAAAGGTTGTCATGCAAAGAAGATACTTAAAGAAACTATGCATAATTTAAAATGAGGAGGAATGGCCACATGTCTGCGCGTGTTGAGCCCCTTGTAAATAGGGGTGTGACCATTTATTCGGTATAAGTAGCGGCGCCGGAATCGATTAGTTGTGTCTGAGGTCTTGACGACCTATGGGGCGCTTTAGCTAGTCCGGGCGCCTTTAGTGTGTGGCTGCCAAGGCAGCCTCACTCTCTTCGGCGCGCAGAGATCGCTTGATATTTTCGTGCACTGAAATGATGCCGCGTGGACCGGGCATCTTGAGTGTGAGGGAGGCATAGTGTGGTATTGCATTAAAGCGAGCGAAGCCTTCGCGCCCGAGCAGTGCTTGATAGCCACTTTGAAACGGAGCGATGTGGAAGGTTAAATGCTCGCTATGGAAGTTATCGAGGGAGCCGAATATAACTTGTAGTAGGAGGGAGCCCGTACAACAAGCCCCTGGGCCTGGCGTTACTCCTTTGAAGGTAGTATTGCTATGGCGAATTTGTGTTGGGTCTAACCCCATCCCGCGGATTGTATCCTGGTATATTAGGTTTAGGCTGTTGCCGCCGTCCATCAAGACTCATGTGAAGTGATATCCACCAATTACTGGGTCTAATACCAACGAAGCCCATCCTGCGTGTTGGATACTTGCTGAGTAATCGCGATGGTCGAAAATGATCGGTTGAGACGACCATTGGCAGGACTTCGTGGTGACAGGCACTTGGGTATATTTTCCTGGGGGTGCCGCATTGTTTTTCTCCTTGATCATGTGTAGTACGTTTACTGTTTTGACTTCTGGTGGGAATTTCTTTTGTTCCCCAGTGTCTTGCTTGGGAGGCTCGTCCTCGTCTTCACTTGGTGTATCCTCCCCCTTGTGTACGGCATTGAGCTTGCCGGACTGCTTGAAGACTGTTGGTGTCAAAACCGGCGGATCTTGGGTAGGGGGTCCCGAACTATGCGTCTAGTCCGGATGGTAACAGGAGGCAAGGAACACGATGTTTTACCCAGGTTCGGGCCCTCTTGATGGAGGTAAAACCCTACGTCCTGCTTGATTAATATTGATGATATGGTTAGTACAAGAGTAGATCTACCACGAGATCGAGGAGGCTAAACCCTAAAGGCTAGCCTATGGTATGATTGTTGTAAGATGAAGTTGTCCTACGGACTAAAACCCTCTGGTTTATATAGACACCGGAGAGGGTTAGGGTTACACAAAGTCGGTTACAATGGTAGGAGATCTTGAATATCCGCATCGCCAAGCTTGCCTTCCACGCCAAGGAAAGTCCCATCCGGACACAGGACGAACTCTTCAATTTTGTATCTTCATAGTCCTGGAGTCTGGCTGAAGGTATAGTCCGGCTACCCGAACACCCCATAATCCAGGCCTCCCTTAGTAGCCCCTGAACCAGGCTTCAATGACGACGAGTCCGGCGCGTAGATTGTCTTCGGCATTGCAAGGCGAGTTCCTCCTCCAAATTCTTCATAAAAGTTTGTAAACACCAAGAGTAGTGTCCGGCTCTGCAAAATAAGTTTTCACGTATTGCCACAGAGAGAATAATATTAACACAAATCTAATCTGCTGACGTATTCCGCAGCGCGACATCACACTACGGCCAAGCCTTTATTCGAGTCGTTTTCACTTTTCCACCTCAGCGTGTTTTGCGAGGCGGTTTCCATGGCACGTCTTGTCAAAGCAGAGATTGTGTCCCCTTTATTTACGGGATTCTCAGCAATACGGACGTGGGTAACCCAATCGTGCCCGTTAGCATGTCTTCTCGATTAAAGGCGAGTCCCAAACGGTTACGGGGAGGGCTCCTGGTATTCAACCTCTTATAAAGAGACCAAGGCCTTACTCCTTTTCTCCAATCTCAAAACAAGTTCGCCCGTCGCCTCGAGTTCCAACACCCTAGGATCCAGACTCCAGGAGCTTCGGACCTTCGACAATGTCCGGTTCCGACCTTTAAGGCCGATGGATGCCCTACTCCGTCACGGAGGAGGACGTGCTAAAGTTGAGAGAGGCTAAGTTCTTGACCGCCGAAATTTCGCATAGGTTGCCTGCTCAAAGGCAGGCTATTCCCAGTCCCCAGCCCGGTGAGAGCGTAGTGTTCATGTCTCACTTCCTTCGGGGGTTAGGCTTCCTGATGGATCCCTTCGTGAGGGGGCTGATGTTCTATTATGGGCTGGAATTTCATGGCTTAGCTCCAGAGTCCATCCTCGACATTTCCTCGTTCATCGTTGTGTGCGAAGCGTTGCTCCGTGTTACTCCTCACTTCGGATTATGGCTCAAGACTTTTGGAGTGGAGCCGAAGATGATCGAGGGACGGCACGCAGAGTGCGGAGGCGCTGTCATAAGTAAGAATGCTGATGCTCCATGGCCCTAGGGCTCCTTTCAAGAGGAGCTCGGCTTCTGGCAACGAGAGTGGTTCTATATCACCGCTCCCAGGAGCGCCAAGTGGGTGGCGCCTCCTGCCTTTTGCTCGGGTCCCCCACCACGGCTAGCGTCATGGGTCAACAAAGATTAGATTGGGGGTTATCCAAAGACGCGCCCTTGTTGCAGGGCCGCATTAGGGATCTCTTAGAAAGAGACCTCAACCTGGTCAAGGTGACGCAGGTCATGCTGATTCGCCGAACACTGCCCGATAAACGTCACTCCCTTCGTCTGTGGGAGTTTAATCCGGAGGGACCACGAGCTCTCCAGCATTTTATGGGCGCAACGCCCGTGGAGATGTATAAAATGTTCTTCGGATCACAAGCAATTTGTCCGGATTTGACCGAGGACGCAGGTTTAAGCTGCAATCGCCCGGATACTCAAGTAAGTAACCTTGTGCCCGGACTCGTTATCCGTAAAATTGTCATAAATTCGTCCCTAAAAGAGATGTCCTTTTAAACAGGAGTGGATAGCGAAGGCAAAGCTAATCAGGTGCCCGGCTCCCCTTCCTGAGAGCAGTCCGGATCCCATGCTAGTCAGGATGTTGAAGATCGTGCCTTTGGAGGGAAGTGAGGGGGAGGACAAGGAAACTATGGCCTCCTCGAAGGAGGCTGCTCCGAAGGGAAGAACCGACAATTCCTCTCCTAAGGGGAAGAAGAGGGCCGCCTCTGACGACCCGGAGACCATGGCCTCAAAGCGGGGGAAAAAGTCCTCGTCAGAGGGTCCGACGCCGGGGGGATCCTCGGCCAAACTACGCCCTCAAAGGGATCAGCCCTCCAACGAGCCGTAAGTAGAGAAAGATTTTCCTTTAGAGGGATGAGAGAAATCCTTGCTTTTTATCTGAGAAGATTAACCGAAATTTTACTTTGTAGCTCGGACCTTAGCCCTTCTCAGCAGAGCTCGTCTTCGGGGGATCTTCTTCCGGAGATGATGGAGAGTGGAACGCCTCCCCCTGCCGTACCGCCTGGCGAGGTGGGCGACCCTGAGGTGTCGTCGCGGAGGGTTTGTCCGAATCCGGCAGGGGCGGAAGGTAGCCATATGTCCCCCCAAGGTTCTCCGTGTCCGGCCTTTGATGGAGGTCATAGGATGAGTCTGGCACCGTCCGATGCATGGTCGGAGGAGTTGATGATTCTGCTGGGGCGAGCTTCTATCTCAGAGGAGCACCATGCATTGATGGGTACAGTGATTGGAAGGATTTTGTCCGAAAGAGGATTGCATGAGGCCGTCAAAAGTTTGCTGACAGGTTTTGAGGTACGTTTGATAATGTACTTCTTTCTCAGTTGCGCGTAAACAAGATGCACCCTGTGTAGATAGTAGCCCCCGAGACTCGATGCGTTGTCAAAATTGACGACACGCAGAGGATCATAATCCCAGGTCTAAAATGTCGCCTTTGTATACAGGTGGCGAAGTGTCCGGAATCGAGCCGAACTGATGATTTTGCCGAACTAAAGCGGCAACTTGATGTGGCGGATGCTGACATCGCGCTCGTCAATGAGCGGCTTGATGAGGCTCAAGGTATGCAATTCCTCGGGCAGCATCTGGTAAGAGGAGCTTTATGCCAGTATCTTACAATGTGTGTTCTTGACGTAGATGGTGCGGCCGCCGTGGAGAGTCTTCGGGCAGAACTTGCCCAAGCTAAGGAACAAGCCAGGAAAAGTGATGCGGCTACCGAGAAGGCCCTTGAAGAGCTGAGAGCCGAACAGGCTGCTCACTGCCGAAGCAAGAAGGATATGGCCATGATGGCCGTGAAGTTAAAAGGTGATGCTGACCGTTGCAAGTTTCTTGAGAAAGAAGACCAGGCGAGACAGACGGACTTAGAGAAGGCCATTGCTGATGCCAAGGATGCTCGCTCTGCGATGAGAGCTGCGAAGGAGGAGCTACGTCAGGCCAGACAGATTGCGGCTGGAAAGCCCTTTATGCTGCGGAGGAAGTTTTGCGATCTGAAGTTTGCTCCGTTGGACCGGATGTGGAGTGCGGAGGACACCTATCTGGATTTGGCAGCGAGTGCTGCTGATGCGACCAAATACTTTCGAGATCAAGATCGCGAAGTGGAAAGGCTTTTCTGGTCGCAGTTTCCAGAATCCAGAGCGTCCACTGGCAGTGGACGATCATCTGGCTCAATGGGCCGAACTGAATAGATTGTCTGGACTCGCCATGAAGTACGTCATGGGTCATCTGTGGCCGGGGAGATCGGAGCTGAAGAGTTATTTCAGCTTGGTGCAGCAATTCCTTGACGCGGTGCCACGTATCAATGCGATGAAGAGGTCAGCATGCATAGAGGGCGCATGGATGGCTCTTGCCCATGTCAAGACATACTGGGCAGAGATGGAGACCACCGTTGTTGCATCCCGCGATTCGGACAAAAGCCGAGTACCCTCCGAGCTCTATTTTCAGGAAGTCCTTGAAAACGCTCGTGTAATAGAGACGCAGTGCTCGAAGGATGCTATGTTCTGATAGCATATGTAATTATAGAGCAATATTTTGATGAATTGTAGTAGCCTTTTATACTTGTGCCTTCAAGTATTTGGAACACCTCCTGTGCGGCCGTTTTAAGATATATATACAAAATCTGAAAGATTGCAGTCGTTGGCTTCAGCCCCCACGCACATAGTGCGGGGGTGCTCGCAGAAGGCGCATTTTCACACTTAATCCAACGTCTTGGTGCTACAAAGGAGGTGATAGCGCAGCGAGCTAGGCAACCGGACTATAATGCTTTAACACTTTCACTTAGCCATAGGAGCTTGACAATGGGACTATTTAGGTAGCCCCTGGTGGCGAGTGCGCTTGCCCGAATTCGGGGCGTGTATGTGCCTGGCCGGGAAACGGCCCTTCGTTAATGCGGAGGAATCCTACAGATTCCGGAGGGTCATCGAGTGGTTGACTAGTCTCACGCCATATCATGACAGTCGGTTTTTGGCTTTCTCTACTGAGGTGCTCGCCTGGCCGAACCAGGGCACAATCGCAGTAGTTCTCATGGTGCCGCCTTAACCGATAGAGCGGAACGTAAGGCGACCGAACATAGGAGCCGGGCAACCCAACATTTGACCAAAATCATGACTCGGAGCTGATGCATATAAGGCCAAACTCGCGATGCTGAACACTCCCTAAGGTATTTGGTCTTTATGAGAGCGGGCGAGGTAACGCTCTGAGGTATAAGCCCCTAGTGTCCAGGTACGCGCAAGAATTCTGACGTGGCCACATGCCAAATGCCAGCCTCCTCTTGGTCATAGAACCAGGGGATGTGTATCAACAAGAGATAGTAAAAAAGGTTTACCCAGGGTCTTAATCTGAAAATAATCCTTGGAACGGGTCCCTACTGCACGTCTGCGCCTGTGTCTCCGTTGTGCCGTATCCTAGACGGGTGCAACACGACGTTCATATGTAAAAAAGAGAGCAACTAAGTTGAAAAAGGCGCGTGCCGAACAGAAGTTATATGAAATAAACAAAGTG
The DNA here is from genome assembly GCF_002162155.2 of Triticum dicoccoides. Classification (NCBI taxonomy): domain Eukaryota; kingdom Viridiplantae; phylum Streptophyta; class Magnoliopsida; order Poales; family Poaceae; genus Triticum; species Triticum dicoccoides. Next base: position 111,855,259 of record NC_041390.1, read on the forward strand.
TAAAGTAAAATATGAAAAATTGAGCTTTATTGTCTCTTATTTTATACGTGTGAAGCCCCTAGTGCAGGGGTATATGGCCACTAAGCCTTTATCAACGATACTTTTGTGCCGGACTCATCTATCCGTGTCCGTGGTCTTAATGACCTGTTCCGATGTTCTGGCTAGTGAAGCCATTGTATTGTGGGGCTGTTAAAGCGGCCGCACAATCCTCCGATTGGGGGAGGTGTTCTCACTGCTTCCCCTTTAAGGAGATGATGCCGCGTGGACCGGGCATCTTAAGCGTAAGAGATGCATAATGCAGTATTGCGTTAAAGCGGGCGAAAGCTTCGCATCCCAGTAGTGCTTGATAGCGACTTGAGAATGGGACGATGTGGAAAGTCAGCTTTTCGCGACGGAAGTTATCGGCAGAGCCGAAAATAACTTCGAGCCGGAGAAAACCCATGCAATGGGTGTCCGGACCTGGCGTTACTCCTTGAAAGGAGGTTTTGCTGTGGCGAATTCTTTTTGGGTCGATCCCCATGTGGCGGATTGAGTCCTGATATATCAGGTTGAGTCCGCTGCCACCGTCCATAAGGACATTTGAAAACTAGAGTCCGCCAATTATTGGATCGAGTACCAGGGCAGTCCAGCCTGGGTTCCTGACACTTCTAGAATAATCCAGATGATCGAAGATGATTGGTTTTGACAACCAGTGGCGGGATTCCTTTGGGATAGGCCGTGGGGCGCGTACCTTTATGGGCGCCGCACGTTTTGTTATGTGGAGTAAGTTTACTGTTTTTACTTCTTGTGGGAAATTCTTTTGCTTCCTGGTACTCTGCTTTTGGGGTTCGTCCTCGTCTTTGCTGGGTGCGTCGAGCCCCTTGTGTTCGGTGTTGAGTCTGCCGGATTGTTTGAAAACCCAACAATCTCTGTGGGTATGGTTAGCAGGCTTTCCGGGAGTGCTGTGTATTTGACATATCCTATCCAAGGTTTTGTTTAAGGTGGATAGGCTGTCCCTGTTATCTTGGAGGGGCGGCTTTTTCTGATTCTGTCGTGAGCTTTTGAATCCGGCGTTGACTGTTGTGCTCGTCGGACTTTTTTCCTTAGTCCGGTGATGGTCCTTATTGCGTCGTGGTTTTCCATTTCCATCCCTAGTTTCGGATGTACTTGGGTCACTGGTGCTGCATCTTGCCAACCACCTGTCCTCTCCTGCGCAAAAGCGGGTCATGAGGCTTGTTAGTGCGGCCATTGTTCTTGGCTTTTCTTGGCCGAGGTGTCTGGCGAGCCATTCGTCTCGGACATTATGCCTGAAAGCCGCTAAGGCTTCAGCGTCTGGACAGTCGACTATCTGATTCTTTTTAGTAAGAAATCTATTCCAGAATTGCTGAGCTAACTCTCCGGGCTTTTGAGTTATGTGACTAAGATCGTTTGCATCCGGAGGGCGGACATAGGTCCCTTGAAAATTTGCTCGGAAAGCGTCCTCGAGCTCTTCCCAACTTCCGATTTTGTTTTCAGGAAGGCTTTTGAGCCAATGCCGGGCTGGCCCTTTAAGCTTGAGGGGTAAGTATTTTATGGCGTGGAGGTCATCTCCTCTAGCCATATGTATGTGGAGGATATAATACTCGATCCAGACTCCAGGGTCTGTTGTTCCATCATATGCCTCTATGTTTACGGGTTTGAATCCCGCTGGAAATTCATAATCTAGGACCTCATCGGTGAAACATAGGGGGTGTGCGGCACCCCTGTATTTGGGTGTGCCGGATTCTGACAATGGCTTTACTGCATTGCTTACGAGAGCTTGCTTTCTTGGCCCGTAAATGGACCTGGCTGGGCCATGATGTGAATCCTTAAGTGGGTCGCATGCCGGCTTAAGTGCGGCGCTGCTTGCCGCTTTATGCTGGCCATGGGGTCGTCTATCCGACCGTGTGGCTTTCTCACTTTTGGAATGCGAGGGCTCTAAGGCCTCCTCATCGAATTCAGGCAGTAGCTTTCTCTTCGGATAGCTTTTAGTGCGGCGACTGTCACCGTATTTGTATGCGGTATTGATTACTTTACTCCATCTGATCCTGAGTGCATCTTCCGCAGTTTTTAGCTTCCGCTTCTGCTTTTTCAGGCTGCGTGCGGTTGCAACGAGCCGTTTGTGGAGGTTCTTCTGCTTCGTGGGCTTGTCCGGCGTAGGGTCGTCCGGAATGCCATTTTCGCCGGGGGAGGGATGTTCGGTTTCTCTATCCGGGTTGTCCTGTTGGGACGGTTGCTCTAAGGCATGCTCGTCGTCTACCGGCTCATCCTGCTCTATGGCTGGGTCTTTATCGAGGCGGGGCTTGGGTCGGCGTTTACGCTGACGCTTTTATTGTTTTTCGAGAGATCGATCCCTCTTTCCATCCCCGTTTTCCTCGTTGTTGCTTCCTTTAGGGGTATCCACAATGTACACATCGTGAGATGAGGTGGCTATCCAATGCCCTATAGGCGTTGGTTCTTGGTTGTCTCCAGCATCGTCGTCCATACCGTCGATGTCTTCGGAGTCGAAGTCGAGCATGTCGGTTAAGTTGTCGACAATGGCTACGAAGTGGGTGGTGGGTGGGTTTTGAATTTCTTCATCATCCGAATCCCATCCTTGCTGACTGTAGTCCGGCCAGGGCTCTCTTGATAAAGAGAGAGACTTTAGCGAATTCAGGATGTCGCCAAAGGGCGAGTGCTGAAAGATGTCCGCAGCGGTGAACTCCATTATCGGCGCCCAATCGAATTCGATCGGCAGGGGCGGGGTGCTCGGAGTTCGGAGAGGAATCCGGCTCCTCGGAGTCACGGGCCATGCGGAGCGCAGGGCTGGAATTTGGCTCGATCGCCTCTGAGATCGCAGCCCCTAAGGCAGCGTCCAACCGCTGATCCTCGATCGGCGCAGTAGGCTCCGAATCAATGGTCGAAACCGACGTGTGTGCGGCCTCCAAGGTGCTGTTCGGCGGCAGAGCTATATCATGCCCATCGAGACAGTGCGGCGCGCTTGGCTGTGGCTCGAATCCATCGAAGATCAAGTCCCCGCGGATGTCAGCCATGTAGTCTAGTCTTCCAAACCTGACCTGATGGCCAGGGGCGTGACTTTCGATCTGCTCAAGGTGGCCAAGTGAATTGGCCCGCAGTGCGAAGCCGCCGAAGACGAAGATCTGTCCGGGGAGGAAAGTCTCACCCTGGACTGCATCATTGTTGATGATCGAAGGAGCCATCGGGCCTAAAAGCGATGACACAGAGGAACTCTCAATGAAAGCACCAATGTCGGTGTCAAAACCGGCGGATCTCGGGTAGGAGGTCCCGAACTGTGCGTCTAGGCTGGATGGTAACAGGAGGCAAGGAACACGATGTTTTACCCAGGTTGGGGCCCTCTTGATGGAGGTAAAACCCTACGTCCTGCTTGATTAATATTGATGATATGGGTAGTACAAGAGTAGATCTACCACGAGATCGAGGAGGCTAAACCCTAAAAGCTAGCCTATGGTATGATTGTTGTAAGATGAAGTTGTCCTACAGACTAAAACCCTCCGATTTATATAGACACCGGAGAGGGTTAGGGTTACACAAAGTCGGTTATAATGGTAAGAGATCTTGAATATCCGCATCGCCAAGCTTGCCTTCCACGCCAAGGAAAGTCCCATCCGGACGCGGGACGAAGTCTTCAATCTTGTATCTTCATAGTCCTGGAGTCCGGCTGAAGGTATAGTCCGGCTACCCGAACACCCCATAATCCAGGACTCCCTCAAAGACCCAACATTCTCTGTGGGTATAATTAGCGGGCTTGCTAGGGGTACTATGTATCTGACATACCTGGTCCAGAATTTTGTTGAGGCTGGACGGTTCATCCCTGGTGCCTTTAGTGGGCGACTTTTGACCTAGCCGGGAGCTTTTGAATCCGGCATTTACTGCCGTGCCCTTCGTGCTGTCTTCTTTATTCCGGCGTTTGCTATTGCTGTTGCGCCGTGGTTTCCCGTTTCCATCTCTAACTTCAGATGTACTAGGGTCGCTCGTGCTGCATCTGGCTAGCCAGCTATCCTCACCCATGCAAAAGCGGGTCATGAGGTTTGTTAATGTGGCCATCGTTCTCGGCTTATTTTGGCCGAGGTGTCTGGCGAGCCATTCGTCACGGACGCTATGCTTGAAATCTGCCAAGGCTTCGGCGTCCAGACAGTCGACAATCTGGTTCTTTTTAGTGAGAAACCTGTTCCAAAGCTTTCGGGCTGACTCTCCGGGCTGTTGAGTTATATGACTCAAATCGTCCGCATCCGGAGGTCAGACATAAGTTCCTGGAAAATTTGCCCGAAAGGCGTCTTCGAGCTCTTCCCAACTTCCAATGGAGCTTTCGGGGAGGCCTTTAAGCCAGTGACGAGCTGGCCCTTTGAGCTTGAGGGGTAAGTATTTGATGGCGTGGAGATCATCTCCTCGAGCCATATGGATATGAAGGATATAGTCCTCAATCCAAACCCCAGGGTCTGTTGTCCCATCGTATGCCTCTATGTTTACGGGCTTGAATCCCTCTGGAAATTCATGGTCCAGCACCTCATCGGTGAAACATAGGGGGTGTGCAGCACCCCTGTAACTGGGTGTACCGCGTGTTCTGATGCTTGTTGTGTTGCATTTTATGTTGGGGCGCGCTTGCGTGGTCCATAGATGGATCTTGTTGCGCCATCCTTTGGGTGCGAGCCCTCACGTGGGTCGCGTGTTGTATTGTGAGCGGCATTGTATGACGTTCTGTGTTGATAGAGGGGTCGTCCATCCGACCAGGTGGTTGCTTTGATATTTGGTTGTGGGGGGTTGGAGGCCTCCTCATCGAATTCGGGTAGCAGCTTCCATTTTGGGTAGCTCTTTGAGGGGCGATCGTCGCCGTACATTGCTGTTGTATTAAGTATTTTACTCCATCTAAATTGGAGTTTGTTTTGCGCGGCCTTGAGCCTTCGCTTCTTCTTTTTAAGGCTCCTTGCGGTGGCAACGAGCCTTTCGCGGGCATTTTAATGCTCCGGGTGCTTGTCCGGCGTTATGTCGTCCGGACCATTATCCCTGATAGGATTGGTTTGTTCAGTTTGGATATCCGGATTGCCGTTGTCCAGCAGCGGTTCGCCCTGCTCCAGCGCTGGGTCTGTGTGAGCGCTATTTCTGTCGAGGCGGGATTTGGGGTGGCGCTTGCGTCGCCGTTTTGACTGCTTTTCGAGGGAACAGGCCTTCGGTGCGTCCTTCCGCTCCTCGTCGTCATCTTTTGGTGCGTCCACCATGTATACGTCATATGATGAGGTGGCATTCCAGGGCTCAACAGGCGCTGGTTCTTCATTGTCTCCTTCATCAGCGTCCATACCGTCGATGTCTTCAGAGTCAAAGTCGAGCATGTCGGTTAAATCGTCGACAGTGGCTACAAAGTGGGTGGTGGGTGGGCTTTGAATTTCTTCATCGTCCGTACTCCAACCTTGCTGATAAAGAGAGAGACTTCAGTGACTTCAGGATATCACCGAAAGGCGAGTGCTGAAAGACGTCCGCGGTCGTGAACTCCATGATCGGCGCCCAATCAGATTCGATCGGCAGGGGCGCGGAGGGTTCGGAGTCTGGAGAAGAATCCGGCTTCGTGGAGTCACGAGTCTCGCAGAGTACGGGGCTGGTGTTCGGCTCAACCACTGTTGGGATCACAGCCCCTGAGGTGGCGTCCAACCGCCCATCCTCGATCGGCGCGGCTGACTCCGAACTAAGGGTCGGAGCCGACGCGGGTGCGGCCTCCAGGGCACTGTTTGGCGGCAGAGCTACATCATGCTCGTCGTGACAGTGCGGTGCACTCGGCGGTGGTTCGAGTCCGTCGAAGTTCAAGTCCCCGCGGATGTCAGCCGTGTAGTTTAAATTTCCGAATCTGACTTGACGGCCAGAGGCGTAGCTTTTGATCTGCTCTAGATGGCCAAGTGAATTGGCCCGCAGTGCGAAGCCGCCAAAGACGAAGATCTGTCCGAGGAGGAAGGTCTCACCCTGGACTGCATCGCCATTGATGATCGTAGGAGCCATCGGGCCTGACGGCAACGACACAGAGGAACTCTCAATGAAAGCATCAATGTCGGTGTCAAAACCGGCGGATCTCGGGTAGGGGGTCCCGAACTATGCGTCTAGGCCGGATGGTAATAGGAGGCAAGGGGCACGAAGTTTTACCCAGGTTCGGGCCCTCTCAATGAAGGTAAAACCCTACGTCCTGCTTGGTTAATATTGATGATATGGGTAGTACAAGAGTAGATCTACCGCGAGATCAGAGAGGCTAAACCCTAGAAGCTAGCCTATGGTATGATTGTTGATGTGTATGTTGTCCTGCGGACTAAAACCCTCTGGTTTATATAGACACCGGATAGGGTTAGGGTTACATAGAGTCAGTTACAATGGTAGGAGATCTTCATATCCGTATCGCCAAGCTTGCCTTCCACGCCAAGGAAAGTCCCTTCCGGACACGGGACGGAATCTTCAATCTTGTATCTTCATAGTCCAGGAGTCCGGCTGAAGGTATAGTTCGGCTATCCGAACACCCCCTAATCCAGGACTCCCTCAGTTAGGATTAGTGGAACTGCCGTAATGTGAATGGACGGGATGACTAGGAGCGAACCGCCATAGTATTGAAGGATGTGCGGGGACGAGTAGGAGCGAACTGCTAGCGTGCGAACGGCAGGGTAGTGGCTTTCCATTCTCCCATGATACGGGCTTCCGAGAGCCCTTGGATCTGAGATCGAACGGTTGCATGGCGTGATTCTAGACCTATGGGTGAATATCCTATCCTGGAGGGTTATTCTGCAAATTTTCAGCAACTTAGCATGCGACCGTTAGATCTCAGATCCAAGGGCTGCCAGCAGCCCGTATCATGGTCGCGCCTACCATGACCATCGCGTCGCTCGCGCGGTCGCGCCCTTGGAGATTTAACATGGTGCGTTAGGCTATCTGATGTTGGCATGTCATACATAGTCATCACTTAGTCACTCATACTACAACAAGGTTGGCTATAAGTGTATTTTTTTACCCCTCTCTATCTCTTTCTTCGTACTCAAGGAAGAAACGGTGCTAAGCGCGTGTATTTATTGCATTTGCCAAGGAGTGACCTCTTCCAATGAAATGGTGTTGCTAAGTTTTCTTCATTTAATTAGCTATAGACTCAAAATTGTCTTTTCACCTAGGTACACGTGCTTAGCACCGTTTCTTCCTTGGTCACCAAAGTAGTCTCTCTCTTCTTATTAACTTGCCACATCAGACTTTATGCTTATGTGGCAAGCTTAAGCACCTGTAGGAGCAAGTAAAAGTAAGTACAATAGTGCTCTTTACATGGCATTTTTGCATATGTGGAGGAAAGAGAGGCAAGGAAAAAGTGGAGAAGTGGGCTCTCATGCAAGATCCAGCCTCTACTACATGGTGGAGCATTGGGAGAGGCACCTGTATGGAGGTGGTCAGGAATCTGGGAGACTCACGCTGGTCGTAGCGCCGCAGTTAAAATGATAATGGCAAGTCAAATCATGGGGCCCCACCTGTCCAGCAGTAACTCGCTGTCAAATCACACAGCCCTACGTTTGCAGCAGCCTACTCCCTCGTCTTCTCACGTCTCTGTCGAACCGACTAGGTGGAACTGCCCCGCCGCCTACTGCGCAGGAAAAGCCCCGCCCTCGACTTTTAAATAGTATACAGTATACTAATTTTGTATCCATGGATTGCGCCCACACCATGGAGCAAAGCGTCTAGAAAATGGAGGAGAGACGGTGGTCTTGCAATAGAGAAGAGGGAGAGGCGAGACGGTGGTTTTGGAATGACGATGATGGTGAGGAGAGGAGGTGGTTTTGCAATGGAGAAGAGGGAGAGGAGCGTGCGACAGCGATTTAGGATTGGACGAGAGGGCCGGCGCGCTCTGACTGGATCAAAATCAAAATCAATTTACCCTCAATTAAGTGACCCCACATTAACTAGTCTCCCTTTTATTCTGGGTCATAATTGACCATGATTTTCGCACATAAAATATATGTTATATGTTGTATACAAGGCCACTATCAAAATTACAATTTGCAACTATACAAGGCCACTAACATTAATCGAGGCAAAATTGATGGCGTTTGCCTCGTACTAGCACCCGAGGACATTAATATCCCTTGTGTGCATGCGGGAGTGAGAAGGTTAGCTTGCATTCCCAACATTAATCAACCAATGAGGAGTAAGAGGGTTGGCTTGTTGTGCTTGGGAGAGAAAAACCACATTAATTAACACGACAATCAAGGTGACAAGCTAGCTTGCAACATTGACTTAAACATAGCATTGATTTTTACCTTGGTACCTGTAATATGAGTTTGTGGCCTTGTATACAAAAATGGAGGGAGTGTAATTTGAAAGTACATTCAGATATGAACCAAACGATACAATTTTTGGTGACATGCATTCACATTTTGCTTGTCAAATACAGTACGTGGTCAAACTTTGGCCCAAAATACGCGAAACAACAAAAAAATACTTCCAAGACCAGCGCCGCTCTTCCGCTCTTCTCCTCTTAAACCACCGCCGCTCCTCTCCTGTTCCAATCTAAATGCAGCGCCACTCCTCTCCTCTTCCATTTCAAAACCACCGCCCCTCCTCTCCTATTCCAGTCCAAAACCAGTGTCGCTCCTCTCCCGTTCTAATCCAAAACCAACGTTGCTCCTCTCCTCTTCCATTCAAAAACCACCGCCGGCGAGTGAAGGTGCTATGGAGAAGTAGATCGATGAAGGAGTACAACCGATACATGAGGATCGCAGACGGCGACCCTGTGAAGCTAGCTAGGATGTTGGAGATACAGTATTGGTTTGACAACAAGGACCAACTAGCGGCGATGGCGACATCCATGGCCAAATATCTGCAACAGAGCGAAAATGCGGCGATACTCCTGGAGGGAGTCACACCGGAGTACATAGAGCTGCTCCTCTGGGCCATGGAGCAAACAGATTCACCGAATCCGATCGTGATGGAGCGGTGGTGGGAGTATCGATCCCAGATGGAGCATCCACCAGAGATTGAAGGATCGAGCATCTACAGGGTGCCGTTTGTGAGGGTGTCCTGCCAGAGTGAGCCGGTGGAGTCTTCGCCGACCGAACCCAACTGCAAGAGGAGAAAAGCAGTTGGCCCGACGACGCTTCCCCACCATCATCTCCCTCGCCGTTCACATTGTCTCACGGGGCGGCTGTCTGCCGCCGAGGAATAGGAGGGGGCTGCCCCCCCCAGCCCAATAGTCGGGCAGGTTGTGAATTGTTAGGAGGAGCTTAGGGTTGTCAGTATTTGCAGGTTGTGAATTGTGTTTTGTGTTGTGTATTTTGAGAGTACTTTCAGATATGAATGTCTTCTAAATTTCAGATTTGCAGTATTGAGCATATGAAGTATTTTATGAATTCTAGATATCTATTTTTAGCACTTAAAAATGTAGTTTCATAGGAGTATATGTCACATCCCTAGTCTGGTATGACCTAGACTAGCTAGTCATTTGTGCATCATGTTTAAATTTCATTTAAATTTGAAATGAGGATTGGTGGAACCCTCAGAATCATTTTTGAAAATGACCCAAATAAAAATTTCTCCAAAAGGGTCCAAGAAAATGCTCATGTTGCTCTCTGAAAATATTGAACAGAGATAAAAATCAAACCAATAATTTTAGGAGCTCATGGATATTTATTTTGGCCATTTGGATTAATTCGATAAATATTTGCTTTGGAAATATATTGCTATATATATGAAATATGGTCCAAAAATTATGCCATTTATAAAGGAGCCCTGGAATAATATATCTAGCTCCTGCAAAAATTGGCATAAGGTAATAAATTGATTTAGTATTTTATTAAATCAAAACTAATGTCAGAAAAATTAGAAAACAAAAAAAATAAAAGAAGGAGAAGCTTACCTGGGGCTCCCCCCCTGTGCAGCCCAGCAGCAGGCCGGCCCAGCCAGCAGGCGGCCCAGCCCGCCCCCTCCTCTGTCGTCTTCGTCCTCGACAGAGGGAGGGGAGCGTGCCCGGCGCGCGCGCGCGCCACCGCGCCACGCCACCTCCCTCCCTGCCTGCCTGTCCTCCCCTCGTCGCTCCGGATGGACCGGACGACGCCACGCGACGCCCCGCACCTCTCTCCCACTCTCTCATTCCTCCCCCTCCCCTGGTTCTCTCTCTCCCGACCGCCCGAACGCGCCCGTCGCCACCGCTCGCCGTAGTCGTAGCCACCGCGCCCCTCGAGAGCATCTGAGCAGTCCACGAGCTCCGCCACGTCGCCAGCTACCTCCTCGTCGAGCCACGCACCTCTGGACGGCCTCCATCGCCGCCATCGCCATCGTCTTCCTCCTCGGGCTCCGCCGTCCGCCGCCGTCGATTCGCCGTCACCAGGACTCCCCCGACCCCGCTGTGCTACTCTGCGTGATCGCCGTGAGCATCTCCCTGTTTCCCCTCTCTTCCCCCCCTCGTTTCCGCGCCGTAGCACCGTTCCCCACCACGGCCGAAGCCTCTCGCCGCCGTCCATGTCGCCGTCGCCGTCTCGGCCCGCCTCCGCCCAAACCGAGCCTTCCATTGCGCTCCCGGTGCCACGAGGGTGCCGCCGAGCCCCTCAGGTGGCCTCCCCGTGCCCCGCAGCCCGATCCCGCTCGCGCCCGAACTCCGGCCGCCGCCGCGAGCTTTGCTCCGGCGAGCTCCGGCCTCCCCCGCTACTTCCACCTGCCCTACCAGATGCGCGAGAGCCCGGGCTACGCCCCGGTGCTCTCCGACGCCGCCCCCATGGTCTGTTTCGCGGACGCCGCCGCGTCCAGAGGTCGCCGCCGACGACCTCGCCGGCCTGACGAGTGGGCCCCATCGGCAGGTGATTAGCTTAGTGCTAATCACCGTTAGCTAACCCCCCCTGACACTGACAGTGGGCCCCAGCGCCACTAACTTTTAATTAGAACTAAATTAACCCATGTTTAACCCCCCTGTCACTGACGTGTGGGCCCCACACGTCAGGTTTGACCCGGACCAGCCCAGTTGACCGCTGACGTCGTGCTGACGTCATGCTGGCGCAATAATATGATTTCTGGATTTAAATTAAATCAGAAAATTCCAGAAATTGTTTTAAACTTCAAAAATTCATATCAAATCAACCGTAGCTCAGATTAAAATAATTTATATATGAAAAATTATCATAAAAATGCAATCTTTCCATCTGTACTAGTTTCATGCATGACAAACCAACTTATACATGCTGAATATGAGAAAACACATTATGGCATATATAAGAGACTTAATTTAGAATTGCATTTGAGCTTATGAATCAAATGGACTTCAAACCAGATGAGTACTAGTTGCATTAGCACAATCAGCATCACATCTACATGCCATGTTCATGCATCATATTGTTGCATATGATTGTGTTTTGATTGCCGACACTGTTCCTTCTCGATAGGTCCTGCTCCGGAGTCTGTTCCAGAGTGACTATCTATGAAGCAGTGCCTTCCTTGCTGATCTACCAGGCAAGCAAACCCCCTTGTTCATTTCGATAAAACCCTAATCTCTCGCTCCTGCTCTCAGTTATTGCATTAGGACAACAACGATTCATCTGTTACTTTGTGCTGCGGTAGTTGAACCTATTCCTCTGCATGACCTGTCATTGCCACAGTAAATAGTTGAAACCCACTAGCATGTGTAGGAGTTGATTGAGCCATGTTGTGTTCCTACCATGCTATGCCTGCTATTGCTTAGAGTTGTGTCAGGTCTGATTCATTGGGAATGAATTGGAGTGTTACGATATGTTCTGGTGCTGATAGTTAAGTGTGTGAACATGATTTGGTAAAGGTAGCGGTGAGAGGCCATGTAGGAGTACATGGTGGGTTGTCTCATTGGAACCGTCCTTAAGCACTGAGTTCTATGTATGTTGTCCAATGACTCGATACTACCACACATTGGGTTCCGGTAACTCGACCCCTCTCGACTTATTAGCCAACTTGATCTCTGTCCAGGAGTCGCAACTAGTTTCTGGTGTTTGTAGGTAGTGCTATTTTTCTACCAAGTGGCACCCGGCAGGGTGGGCTTGGGACAGACTAGGCACACGTGGCACGGTGTACCAAGTGGCACCCGGATGGTGGGCTTGGGAACCCTGCTCACATCGTTTGGGGCCGTGAGTGACACCCCGGCCGGATCTCCTTGCGGATGGAACCCGAATAGGCGATAAACCTGGGCTAGAGTCTTGTGTGGTTAGTCAGGTCGTGGCCGACACCCTCGCCAGGCTTCCGCTTGAAGGTTGCCGAGATACATGAC
>NC_041390.1:111867977-111887390 GCF_002162155.2 Triticum dicoccoides
GGTTAACATGATCTATTCGAATAGCCGGGTCCGCGGTTATGGACTTCTTGGATGCTTACATGGTACATAGACAACTTGAAGTGGATACTATAAAATGCTCAAGACAAGTGTGAGTGCTATGGATGGCCTTCTCGTAGGGAGACGGGGATGAATCCATAATAGTGTATTGTGTGGTGATTAGTGGACTCGTGTACGTTGTTTCACCTCCAGAGTTTCTGGTAGTCGTAGAACAGGATAGCCACAGAGTCAAAGCTGGCTTGCTGCAACTAAACCCCACGTTACCCTCTTGATACAAATGCATGTATGATAGGATCTGATGTAAGTCTTGCTGAGTACCTTTGTACTCATGTTGCTTTATTTATGTTTTTTGCAGCGGAGACTTCGGTCTTACTAGTGTTCTCGTGGACTTCGACTAGTAGCTAGTACCTCAGCTACGATCTTGAGCGGACGTTGTAGATAGTCAGGCTTTCAGCCTTTTTCATTTATAGATGTCAGTACTCAGACATGTAATGCTTCCGCTTGTTGCTTGATTACTCTGACTGTTGGGTCATGTGACCCCTGTTTGTAATAATGCTGTGATGGCTCTTCTGAGCCTTTATCTATATAAGTTGTTGAGTTATGCTGTGATGCCATGTTGTACAGCACATACTTGCATGTTATGCGTACGTGTAATGTGTATTGCTATGTGTGGGATCTGACTATCTAGTTGTTTATTCCTTAGTAGCCTCTCTTATCGGGAAATGTCTCCTAGTGCTTCCACTGAGCCCTGGTAGCTTGCTACTGCTCCGGAACACTTAGGCTGGCCGACATGTGTCCTTCTTCGATCCTGTGTCTGTCCCTTCGGGAAAATGTCACGCGATGAATACCGGAGTCCTGTTAGCCTGCTACAGCCCGGTTCACCGGAGTCCTGTTAGCCCAGTGCTATAGCCTGGATTCACTCGCTGATGACCGACACGTTCGATGCTGGGTCATGGATGCCTGTCCCTGTAGGTTAGTGCCACTTTGGGTTTACAACTAGCCATGTCAGCCCGGGCTCTTTATCATATGGATGCTAGCGACACCATCATATACGTGTGCCAAAAGGCGCAAACGGTCCCGGGCAAAGGTAAGGCGACACCCGTGGGGATACCGTGCGTGAGGCCGCAAAGTGATATGAGGTGTTACATGCTGGATCGATGTGGCATCGAGTCGGGGTCCTGACAGCGCTGGTATCAGAGCTTGACTGCCTGTAGGATTACCAAGCCAAACTGGTCGAAGTTGAGTCTAGAAAATCTTTAGTTATGTAAGGGAATTGATTGTGGATTGGAACGTAAGGCTCTTTTTACTCCTTACACCTCATGACCTTCTGATCTGAGTCATCCTATTTTTCCGACGGGATTAAGGAACTAGGCTTCTCTTCCGTCTATCAGGATCACGTGTTACTACTCTGTAGTCCCTTAGGATTGGTTGATCAGAGTCATACCCCAGTTTTCAAGTACTTCTGATGTAGTCTGTTTAGTACTATCTCAGAACCTTGAGCGATGATGATGAGTATGTTACCACCCCATTTTTAGTAGGATGTCTCATTCTGAGCATTTTACTGCCGTTATGCTGCCGGAATTTCCCTAGGAGTTCGAGAGATACTAATTCCTTGTCCTACATTCTACAGTCTATAGTTGATGTTGATTCCGTCCTTGGTTTCGTTTCTCAGGATGTCATCAGCTAAGCAAAGTTCCGTTGCTCGTAGCCAGAACCACGGAGATGGTAGGGATGAGGATCCTCCCGACCAGCCTTCGTTGACCGAGTTCATGCTAGAGATGGAGAGGAACAAGCGTGATTCTAACCGTTTGTTGGCACGTATCGAGGAGAACACTGCACATCAGTTCAAAGGGTCTACTACCATTCATGATTTCATTCGTTTGCATCCCCCCACCTTTCATCATTCCATCGAGCCACTCGATGCAGATGACTGGCTCCATAGCATCACTCATAAGCTGCGTTCCGCGAGCGTAGCTGAAGATGACAAGGTCACTTATGCCACATACCACCTGGAAGGTCCTGCTAGTCTTTGGTGGCAGAACTATGAGGCTATGCTTCCAGCTGGCCAGATTCCTACCTGGAAGGATTTCACTGAGGTTTTTCGCGAGCATCACATTCCCCAGGCCCTCATTGATCGCAAGAGAGAAGAGTTCTGTAGTTTCACCCAGAATAAGATGGCTGTTGATGCTTACAGCAGAGAGTTCGAGAACCTCGCCCGTTATGCCACAGAAGAAGTGTCCACGGACGCCAAGAAGCAGGCTAGGTTCCGAAAGGGTCTCAACCCCAAGTTGCGCCGTGATCTCCACCTGCATCATTGTGATACATTCCAAGCCCTTGTGAACAAGGCCATCAATGCAGAGATAGCTCAGCTCACTTACGAGGAGTCCCGTAAGCACACCCGTAATTTGGGATCTTCCTCTGGCTCTAGTTCCCAGAAGCACCGGATTTGGGTTCCAAACTCCGCTCTTCCTTCCGGTTATACACCGAGGCCATTCCATGTGGTGTCTTCCCTAGCTCAGTCATATGTTCCACCCAGGCCTACTGGTAGACCGCTTGTCAGTGCGGGTCCACGTCCAACCTCAGGGACTTGCTTCACATGCGGGAAGCCAGGACACTATGCATGTGACTGCTCTCAGACTAGTTATGCTCCACCCAAGGCCGAGAAGACTGTTGGCTGTGTTAAGCCATCACGCAAGATGATCGGTGTCAAGTCAGCCCCCACTGAACGTGGACGTGTGCATCACGTCTCAGCTAAAGACGCTCATGATGATCCGGATGTCGTTCTTGGTACACTCCTTGTCAATTGTCACCCAGCATCAGTTCTATTCGATACTGGAGCATCTCACTCTTTCATTTCTGAAGGCTATGCTCGTTTGCACGACATGTCATTTTGCGATATGCCAACCCCGCTAGTCATCCAAACTCCTGGATCCAAATGGCAAACCTCTAGTGTAAGCCATGGTAATGAAATCCTTGTTGACAAACTTGTATTCCTTGCATCACTTGTAGCCCTCAAGTCCTCAGATATTAACATCATCTTGGGTATGGACTGGATGACAGCTCATCATGCCAAGATTGATTGTTACACAAGATCTGTTCAGCTTACACACCCATCTGGCAAGATAGTCACCGTCTCCACTAGAGTTGCAAAGCGTCAACTCTATTCTCTTAATGCCAGCCCTCTTCCAGACCTTGAAGATATCCCGGTAGTCCGTGACTTTCCGGATGTCTTTCCAGAGGAACTGCCAGGTGTTCCACCTGACAGAGATGTAGAGTTCGTCATAGATCTTATCCCAGGAACAGCTCCAATCTCTAGGAGACCTTACAAGATGGCACCCTTAGAACTAGCCGAGCTTAAGAAACAACTTGATGAGTCCTTGCAAAAGGGTTTCATCCGTCCTAGTTCTTCTCCTTGGGCTTGCCCCGTTCTCTTCGTCAAGAAGAAGGATGGTACGGACCGGATGGTTGTAGATTATTGTCCCGTTAATTTGGTCACGATAAAGAACAAGTATCCGCTCCCCGGGATCAACGACCTGTATGATCAGCTCGCTGGATCCTCAATCTTCTCCAAGATGGATTTGAGGTTAGGATACCACCAAATCAAAATCAGAAACGGGGACATTCCCAAGACAGCTTTTGTCACTCGTTATGGTCAGTATGAGTACACCGTCATGTCCTTTGGTCTAACTAACGCTCCAGCTACATTCTCCCGCTTGATGAACTCGATCTTCATGGAGTACTTAGATAAGTTTGTCGTGGTTTACCTCGATGATATTCTTATTTACTCGAAGAACGAGGAAGAGCATGCCGAACATCTTAGACTTGTGTTAGAAAAACTCAGAGAGCACCGCCTTTATGCCAAGTTCTCCAAGTGTGAATTTTGGTTGCCAGAAGTGACCTACCTAGGCCACGTAATCTCTGGTAAGGGCATTGCTGTCAATCCCGAGAGAGTCAAGGCCGTTCTCGATTGGACTCCACCTGAAACAGTCAAACAAGTTAGGAGTTTCCTTGGTCTAGCCAGCTATTGTCGCCACTTTGTTGAAAACTTCTCCAAAGTAGCCAAACCCCTCACGGAACTTCTCAAGAAAGATAAAAAGTTTGAGTGGTCCCCACAGTGTGAGTACAGTTTTCAGGAACTGAAAAGGTGCTTGACTTCTGCTCCCATACTTGTGCCACCGGATTTCACTAAGGACTTTATTATCTACTGCGATGCCTCACGACAGGGACTAGGTTGCATTCTTATGCAGGATCGTCATGTGATTGCCTATGCATCTCGACAGTTGCATCCACATGAGGAGAATTATCCTACACATGATCTAGAGCTTGCAGCCGTAGTCTATGCACTCAAAACCTGGCGACATTACCTTCTTGGTAAACGTTGCGAGATCTACACCGATCACCAGAGTCTCAAGTATATCTTCACCCAACCGGATCTGAACCTTAGGCAAAGACGTTGGTTGGAGTTGATCACAGATTATGATCTAGGGATTACCTACACCCCAGGCAAAGCCAATGTCATGGCTGATGCTCTAAGCCGTAAATCCTATTGCAACAATCTCATGTTGCAGCAAGGCCAACCACTTCTCCATGAGGAATTCGGTAAGCTTAATATTCACATAGCTCCTCGCGGATTTCTTTCTACCTTGGTGGCGAAACCTACCCTTGTGGACCTTATCATAGAAGCCCAGAAGCATGATACGGGGATTACCCGGATCAAGAGAAACATTAAGAAGGGAGTTGGTGGATGTTTCTCTATGGATGATCGTGGTGTTGTTTTCTTTGAGAATCGCTTGGTGGTTCCCAAGAAGCAACATCTTCGGCAGTTGATTCTTAAGGAGGCGCATGAATCTCCTCTCACGATTCATCCCGGTAGCACTAAGATGTATCAGGACCTACGCCAGAGGTTCTGGTGGACTAGGATGAAGAGAGAAATCGCTGAGTTCATTGCTAAATGTGACGTTTGTCGTCGCGTTAAGGCAGAGCATCAGAGACCTGCTGGCACCCTTCAGCCTTTAGCTATTCCTGAATGGAAATGGGATAAAGTTGGTATGGACTTCGTCACCGGCGTTCCCAGGACCAAGAGAGGGAATAACGCTATCTTCGTAGTCGTTGATCGTCTTTCCAAAGTGGCTCACTTCCTTCCTGTTCGGGAAAGTATCACTGCTAGTCAGCTTGCTGACTTATACATTTCTCGAATAGTGTCACTTCATGGTGTTCCACTAGAGATCAATTCAGACCGTGGCAGTCTTTTCACTTCTCATTTCTGGGAGAGTTTCCAAACTGCCATGGGAACCCATCTTTCCTTCAGTACCGCTTTCCACCCTCGGTCGAGTGGTCAGGTGGAACGGGTCAATCAAATTCTCGAAGACATGCTCAGAGCTTGCGTTATCTCATTCGGTATGGATTGGGAGAAATGTCTCCCTTTCGCCGAGTTTGCCTATAACAATAGCTACCAATCCAGCCTCAAGAAAGCTCCTTTTGAGGTTCTCTATGGACGAAGATGTCGAACACCTTTGAACTGGTCAGAAACCGGTGAAAGACAATTCTTTGGACCGGACATGATCCAGGAGGCAGAAGAGCAAGTTCGCATCATTCATGAGAATTTGAAAACAGCCCAGTCTCGTCAAAAGAGCCAGTATGATCGTCATCATAAGGATATGACTTATGAAATTGGCGACCAAGCTTACCTTCGGGTTACTCCTCTGAAGGGTACCCATCGTTTCGGTATCAAGGGCAAGTTGGCTCCTCGTTACATTGGTCCCTTTCGCATTCTCGCTAAACGAGGAGAGGTTGCCTACCAGTTGGAACAAACCCCCACATCTTTCTCGAGTTCATGATGTCTTCCACGTCTCTCAACTCAGGCGTTGCTTCTCGGATCCTATCCGCGGAGTGGACCACGAAACACTTGATCTCCAAGATAACCTCATACCGAGAGTACCTGATTCGCATTCTTGATCAAGCAGAGCGTGTCACTCGACGTCAGAACATCAAGTTTCTCAAAGTTCAGTGGTCTCATCATTCCGAGAGAGAAGCTACTTGGGAGCAAGAAGATCGTCTTCGACTGGAGTACCCCACTTTTTTTCCGTCGACCCCTGAATCTCGAGACGAGATTCTTTCAAGTGGGGGCGAATTGTCACATCCCTAGTCTGGTATGACCTAGACTAGCTAGTCATTTGTGCATCATGTTTAAATTTCATTTAAATTTGAAATGAGGATTGGTGGAACCCTCAGAATCATTTTTGAAAATGACCCAAATAAAAATTTCTCCAAAAGGGTCCAAGAAAATGCTCATGTTGCTCTCTGAAAATATTGAACAGAGATAAAAGTCAAACCAATAATTTTAGGAGCTCATGGATATTTATTTTGGCCATTTGGATTAATTCGATAAATATTTGCTTTGGAAATATATTGCTATATATATGAAATATGGTCCAAAAATTATGCCATTTATAAAGGAGCCCTGGAATAATATATCTAGCTCCTGCAAAAATTGGCATAAGGTAATAAATTGATTTAGTATTTTATTAAATCAAAACTAATGTCAGAAAAATTAGAAAACAAAAAAAATAAAAGAAGGAGAAGCTTACCTGGGGCTCCCCCCCTGTGCAGCCCAGCAGCAGGCCGGCCCAGCCAGCAGGCGGCCCAGCCCGCCCCCTCCTCTGTCGTCTTCGTCCTCGACAGAGGAAGGGGAGCGTGCCCGGCGCGCGCGCGCGCCACCGCGCCACGCCACCTCCCTTCCTGCCTGCCTGTCCTCCCCTCATCGCTCCGGATGGACCGGACGACGCCACACGACGCCCCGCACCTCTCTCCCACTCTCTCATTCCTCCCCCTCCCCTGGTTCTCTCTCTCCCGACCGCCCGAACGCGCCCATCGCCACCGCTCGCCGTAGTCGTAGCCACCGCGCCCCTCGAGAGCATCTGAGCAGTCCACGAGCTCCGCCACGTCGTCGGCTACCTCCTCGTCGAGCCACGCACCTCCGGACGGCCTCCATCGCCGCCATCGCCATCGTCTTCCTCCTCGGGCTCCGCCGTCCGCCGCCGTCGATTCGCCGTCACCAGGTCTCCCCCGACCCCGCTGTGCTGCTCTGCGTGATCGCCGTGAGCATCTCCCTGTTTCCCCTCTCTTCCCCCCCTCGTTTCCGCGCCGTAGCACCGTTCCCCACCACGGCCGAAGCCTCTCGCCGCCGTCCATGTCGCCGTCGCCGTCTCGGCCCGCCTCCGCCCAAACCGAGCCTTCCATTGCGCTCCCGGTGCCACGACGGTGCCGCCGAGCCCCTCAGGTGGCCTCCCCGTGCCCCGCAGCCCGATCCCGCTCGCGTCGAACTCCGGCCGCCGCCGCGAGCTTTGCTCCGGCGAGCTCCGGCCTCCCCCGCTACTTCCACCTGCCCTACCAGATGCGCGAGAGCCCGGGCTACGCCCCGGTGCTCTCCGACGCCGCCCCCGTGGTCTGTTTCGCGGACGCCGCCGCGTCCAGAGGTCGCCGCCGACGACCTCGCCGGCCTGATGAGTGGGCCCCATCAGCAGGTGATTAGCTTAGTGCTAATCACCGTTAGCTAACCCCCCCTGACACTGACAGTGGGCCCCAGCGCCACTAACTTTTAATTAGAACTAAATTAACCCCTGTTTAACCCCCCTGTCACTGACGTGTGGGCCCCACATGTCAGGTTTGACCCGGACCAGCCTAGTTGACCGCTGACGTCGTGCTGACGTCATGCTGGCGCAATAATATGATTTCTGGATTTAAATTAAATCAGAAAATTCCAGAAATTGTTTTAAACTTCAAAAATTCATATCAAATCAACCGTAGCTCAGATTAAAATAATTTATATATGAAAAATTATCATAAAAATGCAATCTTTCCATCTGTACTAGTTTCATGCATGACAAACCAACTTATACATGCTGAATATGAGAAAACACATTATGGCATATATAAGAGACTTAATTTAGAATTGCATTTGAGCTTATGAATCAAATGGACTTCAAACCAGATGAGTACTAGTTGCATTAGCACAATCAGCATCACATCTACATGCCATGTTCATGCATCATATTGTTGCATATGATTGTGTTTTGATTGCCGACACTGTTCCTTCTCGATAGGTCCTGCTCCGGAGTCTGTTCCAGAGTGACTATCTATGAAGCAGTGCCTTCCTTGCTGATCTACCAGGCAAGCAAACCCCCTTGTTCATTTCGATAAAACCCTACTCTCTCGCTCCTGCTCTCAGTTATTGCATTAGGACAACAACGATTCATCTGTTACTTTGTGCTGCGGTAGTTGAACCTATTCCTCTGCATGACCTGTCATTGCCACAGTAAATAGTTGAAACCCACTAGCATGTGTAGGAGTTGATTGAGCCATGTTGTGTTCCTACCATGCTATGCCTGCTATTGCTTAGAGTTGTGTCAGGTCTGATTCATTGGGAATGAATTGGAGTGTTACGATATGTTCTGGTGCTGATAGTTAAGTGTGTGAACACGATTTGGTAAAGGTAGCGGTGAGAGGCCATGTAGGAGTACATGGTGGGTTGTCTCATTGGAACCGTCCTTAAGCACTGAGTTCTATGTATGTTGTCCAATGACTCGATACTACCACACATTGGGTTCTGGTAACTCGACCCCTCTCGACTTATTAGCCAACTTGATCTCTGTCCAGGAGTCGCAACTAGTTTCTGGTGTTTGTAGGTAGTGCTATTTTTCTACCAAGTGGCAAACGACAGGGTGGGCTTGGGACAGACTAGGCACACGTGGCACGGTGTACCAAGTGGCACCCGGATGGTGGGCTTGGGAACCCTGCTCACATCGTTTGGGGCCGTGAGTGACACCCCGGCCGGATCTCCTTGCGGATGGAACCCGAATAGGCGATAAACCTGGGCTAGAGTCTTGTGTGGTTAGTCAGGTCGTGGCCGACACCCTCGCCAGGCTTCCGCTTGAAGGTTGCCGAGATACATGACGTGTACATGGCGGTAAGTGGCGAGAGCGTGTGTGAAGAAGTACACCCCTGCAGGGTTAACATGATCTATTCGAATAGCCGGGTCCGCGGTTATGGACTTCTTGGATGCTTACATGGTACATAGACAACTTGAAGTGGATACTATAAAATGCTCAAGACAAGTGTGAGTGCTATGGATGGCCTTCTCGTAGGGAGACGGGGATGAATCCATAATAGTGTATTGTGTGGTGATTAGTGGACTCGTGTACGTTGTTTCACCTCCAGAGTTTCTGGTAGTCGTAGAACAGGATAGCCACAGAGTCAAAGCTGGCTTGCTGCAACTAAACCCCACGTTACCCTCTTGATACAAATGCATGTATGATAGGATCTGATGTAAGTCTTGCTGAGTACCTTTGTACTCATGTTGCTTTATTTATGTTTTTTGCAGCGGAGACTTCGGTCTTACTAGTGTTCTCGTGGACTTCGACTAGTAGCTAGTACCTCAGCTACGATCTTGAGCGGACGTTGTAGATAGTCAGGCTTTCAGCCTTTTTCATTTATAGATGTCTGTACTCAGACATGTAATGCTTCCGCTTGTTGCTTGATTGCTCTGACTGTTGGGTCATGTGACCCCTGTTTGTAATAATGCTGTGATGGCTCTTCTGAGCCTTTATCTATATAAGTTGTTGAGTTATGCTGTGATGCCATGTTGTACAGCACATACTTGCATGCTATGCGT
Source organism: Triticum dicoccoides (assembly GCF_002162155.2). Classification (NCBI taxonomy): domain Eukaryota; kingdom Viridiplantae; phylum Streptophyta; class Magnoliopsida; order Poales; family Poaceae; genus Triticum; species Triticum dicoccoides. Next base: position 111,877,666 of record NC_041390.1, read on the forward strand.
ACGTGTAATGTGTATTGCTATGTGTGGGATCTGACTATCTAGTTGTTTATTCCTTAGTAGCCTCTCTTACCGGGAAATGTCTCCTAGTGCTTCCACTGAGCCCTGGTAGCTTGCTACTGCTCCAGAACACTTAGGCTGGCCGGCATGTGTCCTTCTTCGATCCTGTGTCTGTCCCTTCGGGAAAATGTCACGCGATGAATACCGGAGTCCTGTTAGCCTGCTACAGCCCGGTTCACCGGAGTCCTGTTAGCCCAGTGCTACAGCCTGGATTCACTCGCTGATGACCGACACGTTCGATGCTGGGTCATGGATGCCTGTCCCTGTAGGTTAGTGCCACTTTGGGTTTACAACTAGCCATGTCAGCCCGGGCTCTTTATCATATGGATGCTAGCGACACCATCATATATGTGTGCCAAAAGGCGCAAACGGTCCCGGGCAAAGGTAAGGCGACACCCGTGGGGATATCGTGCGTGAGGCCGTAAAGTGATATGAGGTGTTACATGCTGGATCGATGTGGCATCGAGTCGGGGTCCTGACAGTATAAAAGTGCAGACAATGTGATTCTCAGACAAGAAACTGGAAGTTTCAGTTTCAGATAAGAAACTGCAAGTTCAGTTTCAGATAAGAAACTGCAACTTTCAAAGGCAGAGCATTTATATTAACATGGCCTTTTCAAAGAGGGTTAAATCATGTTGGAAGTTTTATTCATGGTAAAAAATGGAACTACCAGCCAGTTAACATCATGCTGATCAACATTCATGCATAACACATCTTCATATGATGCACAGTCAAAATGCCCACACAATGTTGAGAGTGCGAAACATAGAGAAAACGAGGGACAAAGTTTTGGCAAGTATTGGATGTGGTTTTGGGCTGCCCCGTCTAGCCTTTCATTTTAACATGCACAGCCCACATCCTTGGATGGGAGGTCCATAGGCCTGTTTGTATTTTCTTAGGGCCGTCATGTATCGACCGGCCTATGGACCTCCCATCTGAGGTTTTATTTTTGGCAGCCCAATTTATGTATTTTTTTGAAGAAAATGCAGAGGTCTGTTCTATTTTTCTATATAAGAATAGGAACGCTAGGTCTAACTTATGTTTACCTTCTAACTATATTATATATATTTAAATTATTTTATATGTTGACTGTTTAGTTCACATAATTGGCAAATAGATGACCGCTCTCGCGATCCCCTTCGCCCCCGCCACCACCTCCACCCTCGCCGCCGCCGCCGCCACTACCTCCACCCTCGCCGCCGCCATAGATCTCGCCGCCACCCCCTGCCTCCTGACTCCGGGTGCGCCTACCCCCCTCAGCAAGTCCGCTCGTGCGCCCCATGGAGTCGCCGGCCATATCCACGGGGGAATGGCGGGAAGACAGGCAGATGTACAAGATGCATCTCCCACATGTCTACAATGCCTTCCCGCGGATGCTCAAGCCGCTCGACTCCGTCGCGCCGGCGGTGCTGCGGGAGACTCGAGGGAGGAGATGGAGGGAGCGGGCAATGCGGATCCCCGACGACGCTCTCTCCTGGACCCAGTGCACGCGTGAATGGAGGGAAGCAGAGGAGGAAGCTGCGAGGGAGGAAGCCGAGGAGGGAGCGAATCCGTTCTCTCACTCGCGCATGTATGCTCCGATGTGCAAGGATCATGTGGATTGGGAGCTACTGAATCTAGCCCTGCGGATCTACTTCGAAGGAGATTTCTCGGAGAAGCATAGGATGCCCCACCCCAGTGAGCCGCCGATTGCGTTCGTTCGATGGGCGAAAGGAGAAGTGAATTCAGGAGATCCACGCCGTGCTGCGAGATGGGAATGCTTGACTGGACTCCTGCCCACCAGCACGCCACTGGAGCCGGAGCAGGTGGATCCCCTACCTTTCCTCTCCCCCAAACCTGCAGAAGATTTCAATTAGGCTTGCAATCTGCTTCAATTGAGCTGTCTAGTGGTTATTTCTGCTTCCTGAGAGACAACATCTGGCTGGAGGATGAGAAGGAACCAAGAACTCCGATGAATTTCCCCTATCACAATGGGGGGGAGCGCCGATTGGGCAGTGGTATGGCCCACCTCTGCCCCAAATGGGGGCACAATCTGGGCAGGCTCCTGTAATTCTCTAAGATCAATCTGCTGGTGGTTCTGACTCTCAGATCAGTGGGAAATCTCAAGGCAAGAATCTGCAAAAGAAGAGATAGGACATCCAGAAAACTGCTCCTGCCCCTGCTTCGGGCCTTATGGCATACTCTGAGGTGATTTGCTACAACTGTGGGGAACTAGGGCATCATTTGGATAAATGTGTCAAGCCCAAGAGTTGTTTTATCTGCAAAATGGTTACCCATAAAGTTGAGAATTGCCCCGTCAGAAGGAAAACCCACAGTTCTGCTAGATATGTTGGAAGTGCTGCTCCAGGATTATGTCCACCATTGACAAAATTTTATGTGACACAGAATTAGATGGTTTCTTTCCCCTTTCTAGTTGTAGAGCTCTGCCCAGATGTGGTAGTGACCACACTCCTTTGCTCTGGGACTCTGGTCTTAACCAAACTCCAAAGAGCAATAGTTTTAAATTTGAAAAGTGGTGGTTGCTTAGAGAAGATTTTACTGAGCTAGTCAGAAAAATCTGGAATGAGCCTACTGGGAGCAGATGCCCCCTAGAAAATTGGCAGATCAAAATCAGGAGATTTAGAAGAACTACCAAAGGGTGGAACTCCAATGAGGAAGCTAATCTTAGAAGATATAAAAGGCTTCTCCTCCTTGAGTTTGATTCTCTAGATATTAAGGCAGAAACCACAGACCTCTCTGAGGCTGAGACTAATAGATTAAACTTTGTCCATGGAGAGCTCAAGAAAATTTGGCTTCAAGAAGAAATCAAAGCCAAACAAAGGTCTAGAGATAGGAACATTCAGGAGGGTGATAGAAATACTGCTTACTTCCATGCAGTAGCTAACCAGAGGAGGAGGAAAACCCTCATTCATTCCCTTGATGGCCCTAATGACCCTGTTACTGAGGTAGATGAGATGCTGAAAGTGGCTAGTGACTTCTACAAAGACCTGTTTAAGAAAGAAAACCCTTCTGGGTTCTCTATACAAATTTTTTTGCTCTGCTTCTGAAAAAGTCTCTCCTGCTGAAAATGAGCTGCTAGAAGCCCCTTTTTCAGAGACAGAGGTGAAGGAAGCCATTTTTAGCTCTTATCCTGATGGGGATCCTGGTCCTGATGGGATTCCCTTCTTGTTTTAGCAGCATTTTTGGGACTTGGTGAAAAATGATCTCGTAGATCTTTTCCAAGCCTTTCATAGAGGAGAGTTGGATCCAGCAACTTACTCATGGGGGGTCTGTTGGGGTCAAGTTAAATAACTGTGAAAGTGATTTTTTCCTTGCTGGTAAAGGCCTTCGGCAAGGTGAACCCATCTCCCCACTTTTGTTTAATTTAGTAGTGGACGTTCTTACTAAAATGATGAGCAAAGCTGCTGATCATAGTCTGATTGCAGGGCTCTGTCCTGACGTCTGCCCTGGTGGTATCATCTGCCTTCAATATGCAGATGATACCATCCTTTTCTTAGACAATGACTCCACACATGCTAGCAATCTGAAAACTGTTCTAACTTGGTTTGAACACGTCTCGGGCATGAGAATCAACTACTCTAAAAGTGAACTCATCCCTATCAACATGGATGATCAAGAGTTAGCTGACTTCCTCTCTATTCTAGTCTGTAATAAAGGTAACTTCCCCATTAAGTACCTAGGTACCCCTCTCCACTATGATAAACTGAGAAGAGAGGATATCCAACCCCTTCTGGATAAAATCATTAAAAGGATTGTTGGGTGGAGGGGCAAACTTCTCTCTTATAGAGGTAGATTGATCCTCATACAACCTTGTTTGGCTAGCATTCCAGTGTATCTCCTCTCCTTCTTCAAGTTCCCTAAATGGGCAGTGAACCTCATCAATTCTCAGATGTCTCATTGCTTGTGGAATGATTTTGAGGGAAATAGGAAGCTACACCTTGCTAATTGAGCCCTAGTCTCTATGAAAAAAAGATTTTGGAGGCCTAGGCATACCTAACCTCCAAGAAATTAACATCTGTCTTCTAGGGTCTTGGATTAAAAGATTCTATGAGGAAGACCTGAAACCCTGGAAGCTTCTTATTGCCCATAAATACCTAGGAAATAAACCTAATATTGTTGTCCCTTCCTCCAACCCTAAGATCTCTAGATTCTGGAAAGGATTAAAATCTATTATGCATGCTGTGAAATTTGGCTACAGATGGAACATAGGGGATGGGAGCAGAACCAGGTTCTGGGAAGATACTTGGTTTGGCACATCCCCCCTAGCAGTCCAATTTTGGCCTATTTACTCTGTCCACAATGAGATTAACAAAAGTGTCAATGAAGTTTGGAACGGTCAATGCCTAAAACTCTCTTTTAGAAGGAACTTTAGTGATAGTTTCATGGAACAATGGTTCCAGTTGGAGGAGATTGCCAAAAGCATTACCTTTACTGCCGAGCCGGATGCCCTGATTTGGCAGCTGGACAATAAGGGGAAGTATTCCTCCAGCTCCCTCTATCATGTTATCAACTTTAGAGGGGTTTAACCCGTGTTTATCCCTGCTGTCTGGAAATTGAGAGTTCCCCCTAAAATTCATGTATTTCTCTGGCTTCTCTCCAAAAACAAATTCATGACTAGGGACAACCTTAGGAAGGGACACATCATCAAACCCCTTGATTGTGTTTACTGCTTGGAACAAGAGTCTTGTTCTCACCTATTTTTTGAATGTATAGTTGCTAAACATCTCTGGGCCCACATTGAGCAATATTTCTCTAGTCAGATTGGCTCATCCTTCGAATCTGTCGCCAAATTCTGGATTGCTACCAAAAAGTGCTCACTTTTAAACACTGTTAGCTCAGCTGTCCTTTGGTGCCTCTGGAAATATAGAAATGCTATGATTTTCAGTAACACCTCCTGGATTTCCATTCCGCAGGTCTTGAGGTTGATCAGGAACATGGTGAGGAACTGGGCGATTCTCTCCTCCGGATCGGACAAGGACAAGTTGATGAGCTTCGTGGAAACCCTAACAAGATCCCTCCAGAAACCGTTGGCGATTACTTGTGGCTAAACAAGGCTCGACCTGCTTTGGGGCTGGACCCGTGGGCTCGTCTCAAGATCTCTGATGAAGATGATGGGCACCTGGCGCCGAAAAAGAGGGACATCCACCATGCGACGCCTTCCAGCCCGGTGTCTCCGCTTGCTTACTGGTCGCCGCAGGCTGACACGGCCCCTCGGCTGAAGACCATGAAGGCTTCGCTGGACCCTCCTTGTGTCATTTTAGTGCTCTATCCGCTCTGCCTTTGGCACCGCTCGGGTGATTTGTGTTATTCAGAGAACTTGTTCATCCACCCCCTAGTTTGTAGCTTTTCTACCTTTGCTTTCGAACTGCTCTTTGAGCTGCTGTATCAGAATATGTCGTGGTTTCGTTCTCAGCAATGGAACCAGGGAGATGCTCCTTGTTTTTCTAAAGAAAATTATTTTATATGTTATTATATATTATTTTTATTGTCATCATATATTTAACAGATACTTACATATGTAAGAAAACAATATCCCACATCTTATTAACTTATAATAATAATTTCTGAACAAATAAAATCCTGGATTGTTTTGGCACGAAAATACTAGTGATTGTGTACAAAAGCTTGGTAATATTTAAGGACGAATGTAATAATATCACTTATTATTTAAATATATTTATAACAAAATGCTCAGCCCCTTTTTATTTTTTGATAACATTGCTGGCCCAACCCAACATTATAATTAGAATCAGCCCAGCAAAATCGTGTATTTCGAGAAAGTGCAAATGGGATGTAATTTTTTAGGAAATAAAATAAACGGGTCGCATGGACGCTACATTATTTGTTCACCCAGCCCAGCTAATGGCTGTAATTCCAAAAAAAGATCAAATTGACTGTAAATTCTACCATGCAAAAAAAGACTGTAAATTCTGAAAAAATGGGTTGAATACGTGCCACATTTTTGGAGGCTGAAATGTGGGCCAATAGGTCGAAGCCAATGAAAGTTGTTGTCAATTTAGTCAACAAATGATTCTGACATGTTAGCCGTTGGATTTACATCCAACGGCCGACATCCATCTTCAATCCCTCGTCTTCTTCCTCCAGCACTGCCGGGACCACCTCCCGCCTCCTGCTGCTAGCAGCTCTGCTTAGTACGCTTCGCTATGAAGCGCTACTCCACCGTTGGCCAGGCCATCCCTCCGCCCCTCCACACCTCCTGTTCTTCTCCATCGACTTCCGAACCAAACCGCACTAGAACCAGTTAACTCTCGTACACCTCTGTGCCTGCGACTCTACTCCTGCGTCTTCCCATCTCCGGCTCGTTGCTGTCCGGGGCCTCGCCGTCGTCCACCACCTTGGATGCGCTCGGCGTGGCGTGGTCAACATGGTCAACGAACGACACCATCGGAAGTAGACTGTGCGTGGAGAGGCTGACAGCTGGGTCCACGGCCGCACACAAGGAAATGCCTCCTTATTACGCGCAAAATAATGATTCCTCCACCTGACATCTAGGACCCACCGGAAGGGCCTCTGTGTTTCGTGAAATAAAGTGCCCCCCGCTGACATGTCGGACCCACCAGCTATCTTCGCACGCAAGGAAGTACCTCCTTATTACACATAAAAAAATGAATATTCCCCCTGCCAGCTGGAACCCAGCATAGTGGGAGGCTGACTTGTGGGCCTACCAAGTTGACGGGGACGGAGGGCTTTGTCAACTTAGTCAATATGAACAATTCTAGCTCCTGTTACCGTACGATGTTCATCCAACGGCCGTAGTGCTTCTTCAACCTCTGGTCTTCTTGCTCCAGCCACCCAAACCAGCGCCGGTCGTGCCGCGTGCTCCTGCCTCCCGTGGCCGGCTGTGATGCCGCGGAGGCCTCACCGCCCCTATTACTCCCACCGCTGGCCAGGCCATCCCTCTACTCACCCATACCCCCTGTTATTCTGCGGCGACAACAGCCTCACACCGCAGCCGAACCAGTAAACCCTCGTACTCCTCTTCGCGTGGGCATCCACTGCTGCGTCTTCCCCGGCTCCGAGTCGTACCCTTCCTAGTCCTCACCGTCGTCCACCGCCCTGGTGCTCTCGGCGCGGCGTGGTCAATGACCGACTTCCATCGGAAGAGTACTGTACGTGGAGTGGCTGACAGCTGGGTCCACGGTAGCCGCAAGGAAGTGCCTCCTTATTACGCGGAAAATAATTATTCCTCCACCTGACAGCGGGGACCCACCAGACGGGCCACCAGTATTTTGCAAAAAAAATCGTTTCCCCTGACTGCTGGGACCCACCGGACGGGCCACCGTATTCCACGAAAAAAACGTTCCCCCCGCTGTCAGCTCAGACCCACCGGAAGTGCCTCCTTATTATGCACAAAAAAATGAATACTCCTCTGGCTAGCTGGGACCCACCTTGCTAGGAGGCTGACTTGTGGGCCTACTAAGTTGACGGGGACGAAGGGCTTTGTCAACTTAGTCAATTTGAACGATTCTAGCTCCAGTGACCGTACGATGTCCATCCAACGGCCGTAGTGCTTCTTCAACCTCTAGTGTTCTTGCTCCAGCCGCCCAAAGTAGCACCGGTCGTGCTGCATGCTCCTGCCTCCCGTGGCCGGCTGTGCTGCCGCAGAGGCCTCACCCCCCCTACTATTCCCACCGCTAGCCAGGCCCTGCGGCAACGGCAGCCTCACACCGCAGCCGAACCAGTGAACCCTCGTAGTCCTCTCCGCCCGGGCTTCCACTGCCGCGTCGTCCCCTTCCTAGGCCTCGCTGTCATCCACCGCCGTGGTGCTCTCCGTGCGGCATGGTCAACGTGGTCAAGGAACGACTTCCATCGGAAGAGTACTATACGTGGAGAGGCTGACAGCTGGGTCCACGACCACAGCCCAGTTTTTTTGTGATTTTCCAAGTAAGTCGCTTTGTCAGGCCGGTTGGGCTGCAAATCTTTCAAGACGAGGAGAGATTTCATTCGGCTGGCCGAGAAAATGGCCCATCAGTAATGAGAAATGGGTTGTACATTTTTAAAACACATCAAACCGGCAATTAGTTTCAAATATCTTTTTTTTCATTTCAGGATTTTAAATTACATTAATTTTTATGCGTGAAAAATCTGTTGGATTTTATATTGATATACATTTATTTTTAAAATCAGTTTGAATGTGAGTCGAAATTTCGGGATTAAAAACAGTTCGGACCGCACCGAAATATGCAAAATTTCGTATAATGTTTTAACCGTTGCCACAATATGGGCTGTAATGCTAACAAAAAGAATATGGGCTCCAAAAAAACCTTAAGAATTAGCAAATGGGCTGTAAATTATTAGAAATAATGGCAGATGAGTTGTATGCTGTTTTCCACAGATTTGAGGCTTTCCTAAAAAAAGGTTGACGCACAAGCACTGACTGTTGGATGTCCATCCAACGGCCGTCGTGCTTCTTCAATCTCTGCTCTTCCTGCTCCAGCCGCTCAAACAAGCGCCGGCGGGACTGCCTGGTCCCTCCTCCTCATGGCCGGCTGTGCTGCCGCGCAGGCCTCACTGCCCGACCGTACTCCCATCGCTGGCCTAGCCATCCCTCTACTCACCCACACCTGCTGTTATTCTCTGGCGAAGGCAGACGAACCAATAACCCTCATACAGTCGTACTCCCCTCCGCGTGGGAAACAACTGCTGAGTCTTCCCTGCCTCCATGGCGTCCCCTTCCTAGGCCTCGCCGTCGTCCACCGCCCTGGTGCTCTCGGCGCGGCGTGGTCAACGTGGTCAAGGAACGACTTCCATCGGACGTGGACTGTACGTGGAGAGGCTGACAGCTGGGTCCCCGGCCACAGCAAGGAAGTGCCTCCTTATTACGCGGAAAATAATGATTCCTCCACCTGACAGCTGGGACTCACCGGACAAGCCACTGTATTTCGTGAAAAAAACGTTTCCCCCTGACTGCTGGGACCCACCAGCTACATCTTCGCACGCAAGGAAGTGCGTCCGGGCAAAAAAAACGATTCGCCCCCTGACTGCTGGGACCGACCAACTACATCTTCGCAGACAAGGAAGTGCCTGACAGTCGGGACCCACCTGGTCGAAGCGTACGTAGCGTTGTCATTCTGGTCGCGAACGGGTACGTACATACTGGTCGATGTAGAGGCACGCACGTGTGGTAGTAGAGGCGCGCACGTGTCATAGTAGAGTAGCGCACGTAGCATTTACACGTACATACAGCGGCCAGGGTGCAAGAAAGAAAATACGGCCACGTATGTGTACATACGGGCGGGGTCTCGAACGCCTACCCGCACATACGTACGGCCAGGGCTCATGTACATGGCTGGGTCGGAACGGAGAAACAGCGTCGTCGTAATGTTCATGGGGAGGCAACGGAATGCGTCGTGTTCATGGGGAGGCAACGGAATGCGTCGTGTTCATCGGGAGGGCTTGGACGGAACAGGCGATGGAAACGAGGCCTGGCGTACCGCAGAACGGAGGAAACGGCCTTGTGTTTGACCGGCCATGTTCGAAACAGGATCCTGTTCATCGGGAGGGGTGTGACGTACCGCAAAAGGAGGAAAACGGACCTCCTACAGTCGAAACGGGGGTCCTGTTGATCGGGAGGGGTGTGGCGTACCGCAAAACGGAGGAAACGGACCTCCTACGGTCGAAACGGGGGTCCTATTGATTGGGAGGGG
>NC_041390.1:111887900-111994017 GCF_002162155.2 Triticum dicoccoides
ACTATTCATCCAGCCCTCCACACCATGGGGTCCTGTTCAACGACCCCTCCACCATCTACTGTTCATCCAGCCCTCCACACCACGGGGTCCTGTTCATCCACCCCTCCACGGGCACCCCTCCATCGTCTACTGTTCATCCAGCCCTCCACCACAGCACGGGGTCCTGTTCATCCAGAGGCAATGCCACCGCTCACTATTCATCCACCCCCCTCCCACAACGCTCATTGTTCATCCCATCGATCGGCTTCAGTTAGCAGCAGTAGCGAAGGAATCACTCAATCGGGTTCAGTTAACAGCCATCGATCGATCGCTCGGGTTCAGTAACGTGTAGCCTGCAGTGCAATCGCTCGGGTTCAGTTAGAGCCCAACGCCTCGCTCGGGTTCAGTTAGAGCCAACGCCTCGCACACACGTGCGTACGTGTACAAGAGAAACAGGCATCGCTCGGCCCCCGACCTCCCACCGTAACCGGGAACTCCCCGAAATTTTCCTCCCCCTCACTTCTACCACGGTTTTTTCTGTCATGGATGGCCTAAAGAATGTCATGCAGCTGCGTCTCCAGCCCGCCCAGGACGAAAAGCCCATTTTCTGTCATGATTTTTTGTCATAGAAGTAGGAGCCCACCACATCTATGATGATACCGGGTTTTGTCACAATTATCGTCATAGAAGTGTCATATGTATGACAGAAAAAAAATTCGTTCGTCCCAAAATGTCACGGATGTGTCTTTTTTTTGTAGTGACCTCCGGAGAGGCTTTGTTTTATCTGAGTATGTATCCGGAGATTACAATATGTGTTTGAGAGAGAGTGGGGAGAGCGGGTCTCCATGCCTGAGCTATGTCCTGAGACCAATGGTTAAAAATAGAGAGAGGTGGAAGAAAAAGAAAAGAGCCTCTGGTCTAGTGGTGGGGGTGGCTTATATAGAGTGCGCCACCCCCTCATCTCCTATGTTACAAAGTGGGGCATGAATGCCATAAAGCCAGCCCACTATCAAGCCTTCACTATGAGAATGATGTCGACTGCTTTGCTGCCTGCTGGTCTTCGTATATCTGAGTGAGTCGTACAGTCGAGTGGTGAACTGTCATCTGAGTGGATGGTATGCTGCTTGGTTGAGTGGATAGTATGCTGCTTGTTCGAGTGGATAGTATGTCTCTATGAAATTTACCTGGACCCACATGTTGTGTGGACCCCATGCTTCATGATATTTCGACCCTTCGTGGGCCTACCTGTTATGTGTATCCCCAACAGGGTGTGCATCCAACTCACTTGCTCACGAAGACCTAGGGCATTTTGAGGAAGCCCGTCATTGGAATATACAAGCCAAGTTCTATAATGAAAAAATCCCAGTAGTATATGAAAGTGATATCATAGGAGACTCTCTATCATGAAGATCATGGTGCTACTTTGAAGCACAAGTGTGGTAAAAGGATAGTAGCATTGTCCCTTCTCTATCTTTCTCTCATTTTTTGGGCCTTTTCTCTTTTTTATGGCCTCCTTTTTTTAGTCCGGAGTCTCATTCCGACTTGTGGGGGAATCATAGTCTCCATCATCCTTTCCGCACTTGGGACAATGCTCTAAAAATGATGATCATCACACTTTTATTTACTTACAACTCAATACTTAGAACAAAATATGACTCTATGTGAATGCCTTCGGCGGTGTACCGGGATGTGCAATGATGCATGAGTTACATGTATGAAAGAATTATGAATGGTGGCTTTGCCACAAATACAATGTCAACTACATGATCATGCAAAGCAATATGACAATGATGGAGCGTGTCATAGTAAACGGAACGGTGGAAAGTTGCATGGCAATATATCTCGGAATGGCTATGGAAATGCTATGATAGGTAGGTACGGTGGCTGTTTTGAGGAAGGTATATGGTGGGTGTATGATACCGGCGAAAGGTGCGCGGTATTAGAGAGGCTAGCAATGGTGGAAGGGTGAGAGTGCGTATAATCCATGGACTCAACATTAGTCATAAAGAACTCACATACTTATTGCAAAACTCTATTAGTTATCGAAACAAAGTATTACGCGCATGCTCCTAGGGGGATAGATTGGTAGGAAAAGACCACCGCTCGTCCCCGACCGCCACTCATAAGGAAGACAATCAATAAATAAATCATGCTCCGACTTCATCACATAACGGTTCACCATACGTGCGTGCTACGGGAATCACAAACTTCAACACAAGTATTTCTCAAATTCACAACTAATCAACTAGCATGACTCTAATATCACCATATCCATATCTCAAAACAATTATCAAGTATCAAACTTCTCTTAGTATTCAGCACACTCATAAGACTTTTTTTACTAATCTTGAATGCCTAGCATATTAGGATTAATTTCCCAGTTTAAGTAAATTACCATGATGTTTAAGAATCCCAAAATAATATAAGTGAAGCATGAGATAATAATAGTTTCTATAAAACAAATCCACCACCGTGCTCTAAAAGATATAAGTGAAGCACTAGAGCAAAAACTATATAACTCAAAAGATATAAGTGAAGCACATAGAATATTCTAATAATTTTCAAATCATGTGTGTTTCTCTCAAAAGGTGTGTACACCAAATATGATTGTGGCAAACTAACAAATAAAGACTCAAATAATACAAGACACTCCAAGCAAAACACATATCATGTGGTGAATAAAAATATAGCTCCAAGTAAAGTTATCGATGGAAGTAGATGAAAGAGGGGATGCCTTCCGGGGCATCCCCAAACTTTGGCTTTTAGGTGTACTTAGATTATCTTGGGGTGCCATGGGCATCCCCAAGCTTAGGATCTTGCCACTCCTTGTTCCATAATCCATCAAATCTTTTACCCAAAACTTGAAAACTTCACAACACAAAACTCAAAGTAGAAAATCTCGTGAGCCCCGTTAGCGAAAGAAAACAAAACACCACTTCAAGGTACTGTAATGAATTCATTATTTATTTATTGTGGTGTTAAACCTAATGTATTCCAACTTATCCATGGTTTATAAACTATTTTACAAGCCATAGATTCATCAAAATAAGCAAACAACACACGAAAAACAGAATCTGTCAAAAACAGAACAGTCTGTAGTAACCTGTAGCTAACACAAACTTATGGAACCCCAAAAATTATAAAATAAATTTATGGACGTGAGGCATTTATCTATTAATAATATTCAAAAATAATTAACTAAATATCACTTTCCAAATAAAAATGGCAGCAATTCTCGTGAGCGCTAAAGTTTCAGTTTTTTACAGCAAGATGAAAAAGACTTTCCCCAAGTCTTCCCAACGGTTCTACTTGGCACAAACACTAATTAAACACAAAAAACACAACCAAAACAGAGTCTATATAAATTATTTATTACTAAACAGGAAAAAAATCAAGGAATAAAAATAAAATTGGGTTGCCTCCCAACAAGCGCTATCGTTTAACGCCCCTAGCTAGGCATAAAAGCGAAGATAGATCTAGGTATTGCCATCTTTAGTAGGCAATCCATAAGTGGCTCTCATAATAGATTCATATGGTAATTTAATTTACTTTCTAGGGAAGTGTTCCATACCTTTCCTTAGCGGAATTTGGAATCTAATATTCCCTTCCTTCATATCAATAATTGCACCAATCGTTCTAAGGAAAGGTCTACCAAGAATAATAGGACATGAAGGATTGCAATCTATCTCAAGAACAATACAATCTACGGGAACATAATTCCTATTTGAAACAATAATAACATCATTAATTCTTACCATAGGTTTCTTAATAGTGGAATCCGCAAGGTGCAAGTTTAAAGAGCAATCATCAAAATAATGGAAACCTGACAAATCACATAGTCTTTGGAATCGTGGAAACAATAGCACCCAAATCACACAAAGCATAGCATTCATGATCTTTAATTTTAATTTTAATAGTAGGTTCCCACTCATCATAAAGTTTTCTAGGGATAGAAAATTCCAACTCAAGTTTTTCTTCATAAGATTGCATCAAAGCATCAACGATATGTTTAGTAAAAGCTTTATTTTGACTATAAGCATGTGGAAAATTTAGCACAGATTGTAACAAGGAAATACAATCTATCAAAGAGCAATTATCATAATTAAATTCCTTGAAATCCAAAATAGTGGGTTCATTGATATTTAAAGTTTTGACCTCTTCAATCCCACTTTTAACAATTTTACCATCAAGATCTAAAGTGTCCGAATTTTTGGAACGCCTTCTAGGTAAAGGTGGATCATATTCAGTCCCATCATTATCAAGATTCATATTGCAAAACAAAGATTTAACAGGGGACACATCAATAACTTCTAGATCTTCATCTTTATTTTCATGGAAACTAGAAGAACATGCTTTCACAAAACAATCTTTCTTAGCACGCATCCTAGCGGTTCTTTCTTTGCACTCATCAATGGAAATTCTCATGGCTTTGAGAGACTCATTTATATCATGATTAGGTGGAATAGATCTAAGTTTAAAAGAATCAACATCAAGAGAAATTCTATCAACGTTCCTAGCCAATTCATCAACTATAAGCAATTTTTTTCAAGCAAAGCATTGAAATTCTTTTGCGAATTCATAAACTCCTTAACACACGTCTCAAATTCAGAGGGCATCTTATTAAAATTTCCATAAGAATTGTTGTAGGAATTACCATAATTATTATAGGAATTACTAGGATACGGCCTAGGATTAAAATTACCTCTATACGCGTTGTTACCAAAATTATTCCTACCAACAAAATTCACATCCATAGATTCATTATTATTCTCAATCAATGTAGACAAAGGCATATCATTAGGATCATAAGAAACACTTTTATTAGCAAATAATTTCATAAGTTCATCCATCTTTCCACTCAAAACATTAATTTCTTCTATCGCATGCACTTTCTTATTAGTAGATCTTTCAGTGTGCCATTGAGAATAATTAACCATAATATTATCTAGGAGTTTAGCAGCTTCTCCTAAAGTGATATCCATAAAAGTGCCTCCCGCGGCCGAATCTAAAAGATTTCTAGAAGAAAAATTCAATCCGGCATAACAAATTTGTATAATCATCCACAAATTCAAACCATGTGTAGGGCAATTACGTATCATTAATTTCATCCTCTCCCAAGCTTGTGCAAAATGTTCATGATCAAGTTGCTTAAAATTCATAATATCGTTTCTAAGAGAGATGAACTTAGCGGGAGGAAAATACTTAGAGATAAAAGCATCTTTGCACTTATTCCATGAATCAATACTATTTTTAGGCAAAGACGAAAACCAAGCTTTAGCACGATCTCTAAGCGAAAAAGGAAATAGATTCAATTTAACAATATGATTGTCCACATCTTTCTTCTTTTGCATATCACACAAATCAACAAAGTTCTTTAGATGGGTAGTGGCATCTTCACTAGGAAGGCCGGAAAATGGATCTTTCATGACAAGATTCAGCAAAGCAACATTAATTTCACAAGATTCGGCATCGGTAAGAGGAGAAATCGGAGTGCTAATAAAATCATTGTTGTTGGTATTAGTAAAGTCACACAATTTGGTATTATCATGAGCCATCATGACAGGCAAGCAATCCAACACACAAGCAAACAAGAAATGGGCAAAAAGAGGCAAATAGGGAAACAGAAGGAGGACGGAGAGAGAGGGCAAATAAAACGGCAAGGGTGAAGTGGGGAAGAGGAAAACGAGAGGAAAATGGCAAATAATGTAATGCGGGAAATAAGGGTTTGTGATGGGTACTTGGTATGTTGACTTTTGCGTAGACTCCCCGACAACGGCGCAGAAATCCTTCTTGCTACCTCTTGAGCACTGTGTTGGTTTTCCCTTGAAGAGGAAAGGGTGATGCGGCAAAGTAGCATAAGTATTTCCCTCAATTTTTGAGAACCCAAGTATCAATCCAGTAGGAGGCGATGCACGAGTCCCTTGCACCTACACAAACAAATAAATGCTCGCAACCAACGCAATAAAGGGGTTGCCAATCCCTTCACGGCCACTTACGAAAGTGAGATCTGATAAATATGATAAGATAATATTTTTGGTATTTCTATGATAAAAATGCAAAGTAAATAAAGCAAAATAAAAACGGCGCAAGAAATATCTTGTTGATGGGAGATTAATATGATGGAAAATAGACCCGGGGGCCATAGGTTTCACTAGTGGCTTCTCTCGAGAGCATAAGTATTACGGTGGGTAAACAAATTACTGTTGAGCAATTGACAAAATTGAGCATAGTTATGAGAATATCTAGGTATGATCATGTATATAGGCATCACGTCTGAGACAAGTAGACTGACTCCTGCCTGCATCTACTACTGTTACTCCACACATCGACCGCTATCCAGCATGCATCTAGAGTATTAAGTTCAAAAGAATAGAGTAACGCTTTAAGCAAGATGGCATGATGTAGAGGGATAAACTCATGCAATATGATGTAAACCCATATTGTTATCCTCGATGGCAACAATACAATACGTGCCTTGCTGGCCCCACTATCACTGGGAAAGGACACCGCAGGATTGAACCCAAAGCTAAGCACTTCTCCCATTGCAAGAAAGATCAATCTAGTAGGCCAAACCAAACTGATAATTCGAAGAGACTTGCAAAGATAACCAATCATACATAAAAGAATTCAGAGAAGATTCAAATATTGTTCATAGATAAACTTGATCATAAACCCTCAATTCATCGGTCTCAACAAACACACCGCAAAAGAAGATTACATCGAATAGATCTCCACAAGAGAGGGGGAGAACATTGAATTGAGATCCAAAAAGGGAGAAGAAGCCATCTAGCTAATAACTATGGACCCGAAGGTCTGAGGTAAACTACTCACACATCATCGGAGACGCCATGGTGTTGATGTAGAAGCCCTCCGTGATCGATGCCCCCTCCGGCGGAGCTCCGGAAAAGGCCCCAAGATGGGATCTCACGGGTACAGAAGGTTGCGGCGGTGGAATTAGGGTTTTGGCTCCGTATCTGGTAGTTTGGGGGTACGTAGGTATATATAGGAGGAAGAAGTATGTCGATGGAGCAACGTGGGCCCCACAAGGGTGGAGGGCGCGCCTGGGGGGGTAGGCGTGCCCCCTACCTCGTGCCTTCCTGGCCGCTTTCTTGATGTAGGGTCCAAGTACTCTGCATCACGTTCGTTCCAAAAATCACGTTCCTGAAGGTTTCATTCCGTTTGGACTCCGTTTGATATTCTTTTTCTGCAAAACTCTGAAATAGGCAAAAACAGCAATTCTGGGCTGGGCCTCCAGTTAATAGGTTAGTCCCAAAAATAATATAGAAGTGTATAATAAAGCCCAATAATGTCCAAAACAGAATATAATATAGCATGGAACAATAAAAAATTATAGATACGTTGGAGACGTATCAAGCATCCCCAAGCTTAATTCCTGCTCGTCCTCGAGTAGGTAAATGATAAATACAGAATTTTTGATGTGGAATTCTACTTGGCATAATTTCTATGTAATTCTCTTAATTGTGGTATGAATATTAAGATCCGAAAGATTCAAGACAAAAGTTTAATATTGACATAGAAATAATAATACTTCAAGCATACTAACTAAGCAATTATGTCTTCTCAAAATAACATGGCCAAAGAAAGTTATCCCTACAATATCATATAGTCTGGCTATGCTCTATCTTCACCACACAAAGTATTTAAATCATGCACAACCCCGATGAAAAGCCAAGCAATTGTTTCATACTTTTGGTGTTCTCAAACTTTTTCAATCTTCACGCAATACATGAGCGTGAGCCATGGACATAGCACTGTATGTGGAATAGAATGGTGCTTGTGGAGAAGACAAAAAGGGAGAAGTAGTCTCACATCAACTAGGCATATTAACGGGCCATGGAGATGCCCATTAATAGATATCAATGTGAGTGGGTACAGAAGGTTGCGGCAGTGGAATTAGGGTTTTGGCTCCGTATCTGGTAGTTTGGGGGTACGTAGGTATATATATGAGGAAGAAGTACATCGGTGGAGCAACGTGGGCCCCATGAGGGTGGAGGGTGCGCCTGGGGGGGGGGGGGTAGGCGCGCCCCCTACCTCGTGCCTTCCTGGTTGCTTACTTGACATAGGGTCCAAGTCCTCTGGATCACGTTCGTTCCAAAAATCACGTTCCCAAAGGTTTCATTCCATTTGAACTCCGTTTGATATTCTTTTTCTACGAAACTCTGAAATAGGCAAAAAAACAACAATTCTGGGCTGGGCCTCCGGGTAATAGGTTAGTCCCAAAAATAATATAAAAGTGTATAATAAATCCCAATAATGTCCAAAACAGAATATAATATAGCATGGAACAATAAAAAATTATAGATACGTTGGAGACGTATCAGATCTCTTATATGCATGATTGCTTATAGCCTCGTATTTCTTCTCCGATATTTGGGTTTTCTTTGGCCAACTTGATCTATTTATCTTGCAATGGGAAGAGGTGCTTTGTAGTGGGTTCGATCTTATGGTGCTTGATCCCAGTGACAGAAAGGGAAACGACACGTATGTATCATTGCTACTAAGGATAAAATGATGGGGTCTATCTCTACATAGATTGTCAGAGTAATGGGCCACGTGAAGCCTTACCCGGGTCCCTGAGCATTTCAAGACATTGGGGCCGGTGCGCCCCACAAGCGTCAAGGATAAAGCGCCGCCTTCTGGCAGCCGGTTGTCTCAAGCAACCATCTGTTAGAGGACGACAAAGCACCGAAAGACGGCTCCAAGATGGGCCAACTCCCAGTAGGCGGCCTCCAGAGAGGTCGGTTCCTGGCAGGCGGCCCACGGCACCCTCAAAGTCTGCACCCACATAAAGAAGACAAGACATGATGTGGCTACTGTATAGCCCATCACCCCTGCATCCAGGGCGGAGCGCGGCCACAATGTCCCATACCGGCCGAGATCTCCGGACGGCGCGACACTGTTGCCATCTCACCCTTGACATCACCCCTGTCAGGCGGACCCTTGTTCCCATGACGGCCTGTCGGTACGACCTGCAAGCGGCGGGCCCTACCAGACAACGAGAACCCAGAGAGTGGAAGCACCTGACCAGTCGGACCCGAGGAAGGCCGGCCTCCAGTAGGCGGCCCACTTTTCCCTCGGAGTCCACGCGCCATCAACAGAGGAGACGCGGTGTGGCTACAGTGATCTCCCACCAGACAGCGGGACTGTAGCCCCGCCCCCCGATCAAGCATGCGTCATTAGCATTACGGCTACAGTAACAAGCAGCCAGCCAGACCCACAAGCGGCGGAGGCGGCCTGTCGGCTCCGTACCAGACCAGCCGGCAGGGCCCACCAGGCGGCGGGCCCCAGCGGCTGGCGGAGGAGCCGGTGATAGAAGACACTGACAGCTGATACGTCTCCAATGTATCTATAATTTTTGATTGCTCCATGCTACATTATCTACTGTTTTGGACTATATTGGGCTTTATTTTCCACTTTTATATTATTTTTGGGACTAACCTATTAACCGGAGGCCCAGCCCAGAATTGCTGTTTTTTGCCTATTTCAGTGTTTCGAAGAAACGAAATATCAAACGGAGTCCAAACGGAATACACCTTTCTAGAACGTGATTTTCTTCCTGAATATGACCCAGGAGACTTGGCCTACGCCAAGGAAGCTTCGAGGTGGGAACGAGGTAGGGGGGCGTGCCCTATACCCCCAGGCGCACCCCTCACCCTCGTGGGCCCACCGAAGCTCCACCGACGTACTTCTTCCTCCTATATATGCATACGTACCCCCAAACGAACGGGGACGGAGCCAAAAACCTAATTCCACCGCCGCAACTTACTGTATCCACGAGATCCCATCTTGGGGCCTGTTCCAGAGCTCCGCCGGAGAGGGCCGTCATCATGGAGGGCTTCTACATCATCATAGCCTCTCCGATGAAGTGTGAGTAGTTTACCTCAGACCTTCGGGTCCATAGTTATTAGCTAGATGGCTTATTCTCTCTTTTTGGATCTCAATACAAAGTTCTCCCCCTCTCTTGTGGAGATCTATTCGATGTAATCTTTTTCTTTTTGCGGCGTGTTTGTTGAGACTGATGAATTGTGGGTTTATGATCAAGTCTATCTATGAATAATATTTGAATCGTCTCTGAATTCTTTTATGTATTATTGTTTATCTTTGCAAGTCTCTTCGAATTATCAGTTTGGTTTGGCCTACTAGATTGGTTTTTCTTGCCATGGGAGAAGTGCTTAGTTTTGGGTTCGATCTTGCGATTTCCTTTCCCAGTGACAGAAGGGGCAGCAAGGCACGTATTGCATCGTTGCCATCGAGGATAACAAGATGGGGTTTATTTCATATTGCATGAATTTATCTCTGTACATCATGTCATCTTGCTTAGGGCGTTAATCTGTTTTTAACTTAATACTCTAGATGCATGCTGGATAGCGGTCGATGAGTGGAGTAATAGTAGTAGATGCAGAATCGTTTCGGTCTACTTGTCACGGACGTGATGCCTATATACATGATCATGCCTAGATATTCTCATAACTATGCTCAATTCTGTCAATTGCTCAACGGTAATTTGTTCACCCACCATACAATACTTATGCTCTTGAGAGAAGCCACTATTGAAACCTATGGCCCCCGGGTCTATTCTCATCATATCAATCTCCATCACTTTAATCTTGCTTTGCTTTTTTACTTTGCCTTTTACTTTTCACTTTGCATCTCTATACCAAAAATACCAAAAATATTATATCTGTTAATTCTCACTCTCGTAAGTGACCGTGAAGGGATTGACAACCCCTAATCGCGTTGGTTGCGAGTAGCTATCGTTTTGTGCAGGTACAAGGGACTTGAGCGTGGCCACCTACTGGATTGATACCTTGGTTCTCAAAAATTGAGGGAAATACTTACGCTACTCTGCTGCATCATCCTTTCCTCTTCGGGGAAATCCAACGCAAGATCAAGAGGTAGAAAGAAGAATTTCTGGCACCGTTGCCGGGGAGTCTACGCAAAAAGTCAACATACCAAGTACCCATCAAAATCCCTATCTCTCGCATTACATTATTTGCCATTTGCCTCTCGTTTTCCTCTCCCCCCAATTCACCCTTGCCCTTTTATTCACCCTCTCTTTCCCAATCTCCTTCTCATTCTCCTTTCTCCGTTTGCCTTTTTCTCGCTTGCCTTTTTGTTTGCCCATGTGTTGGATTGCTTGTTTGTCGCGATGGCTCAAGATACTACCAAATTGTGTGACTTCACCAATACCAATAATAATGATTTCCTTAGCACTCCGATTGCTCCTCTTGCCAATACTAAATCTTGTGAAATCAATACTGCTTTCTTGAACCTTGTTATGAAAGATCAATTCGCCAGCCTTCCTAGTGAAGATGCCGCTACTCATCTGAATAGCTTCGTTGATTTATGTGATATGCAAAAGAAAAAAGATGTTGATAATGATGTCGTTAAATTGAAGCTATTTCCTTTTTCGCTTAGAGATCATGCTAAAGCTTGGTTTTCGTCCTAAAAATAGTATTGATTCTTGGAACAAGTGCAAAGATGCTTTTATCTCTAAGTATTTTCCTCCTGCTAAGATCATCTCTCTTAGAAACAATATTATGAACTTTAAGCAACTTGATCATGAACATGTTGCACAAGCTTGGGAGAGAATGAAATTAATGATATGTAATTGCCCTACTCATCGTTTGAATTTGTGGATGATTATACAAAAATTTTATGCCGGATTGAATTTTGCTTCTAGAAATCTTTTAGATTCTGCCGCGGGAGGCACTTTTATGGAAATCACTTTAGGAGATGCTACTAAACTCCTAGATAATATTATGGTTAATTATTCTCAATGGCATACTGAAAGATCTTCTAATAAAAAAGTGCATGCGATAGAAGAAATCAATGTTTTGAGTGGAAAGATGGATGAACTTGTGAAATTATTTGCTACTAAGAGTGTTTCTTCTGATCCTAATGATATGCCTTTGTCTACTTTGATTGAGAATAACAATGAATCTATGGATGTGAATTTTGTTGGTAGGAATAATTTTGGTAAGAACGCGTACATAGGGAATTTTAATCCTAGGCCATATCCTAGTAATCCTTCTAATAATTATGGAAACTCCTACAACAAATCTTATGGAAATTATAATAAGATGCCCTCTGAATTTGAGAATAGTGTTAAAGAGTTTATGAATTCACAAAAGAATTTTAATGCTTTGCTTGAAGAGAAATTACTTAAAGTTGATGATTTGGCTAGGAACGTTGAAAGAATTTCTCTTGAGGTTGATTCTTTAAAGCTTAGATCTATTCCTCCTAAGCATGATATCAATGAGTCTCTCAAAGCCATGAGAATTTCCATTGATGAGTGGAAGGAAAGAACCGCTAGGATGCGTGCTTCCAAATATGCCTTTATTAAAGCGTGTTCTTCCAATTCCTATGAAAATCAAGATGAAGATCTAAAGGTTATTGATGTGTCTCCTATAAAATCTTTGTTTTGGAATTTGAATCTTGATGAAACTGAATATGATCTCCCTTTACCTAGAAGGCGTTCTAAAAATTCGGAGTATTTAGATCTTTATGATGAAATTGATGTGGGATTGAAAGAAATAAAAATCTAGATGTTGCTAAACCCACTATATTGGATTTCAAGGAATTGAATTATGAAAGTTGCTCTTTAATTGATTGTATTTCCTTGTTGCAATCCGTGCTAAATTCTCCACATGCTTATAGTCAAAAGAAAGCCTTCACCGAACATATTGTTGATGCCTTGATGCAATCTTATGAAGAAAAACTCGAGTTGAAAGTTTCTATCCCTAGAAAACTCTATGATGAGTGGGAACCAACTATTAAAATTAAAATTAAAGATCATGAGTTTTATGCTTTGTGTGATTTGGGTGCTAGTGTCTCCACTATCCCCAAAACTTTGTGTGATTTGCTAGATTTCCGCGATTTTGATGATTGCTCTCTAAACTTGCATCTTGCGGATTCTACTATTAAGAAACCTATGGGAAGGATTAATGATGTTATTATTGTTGCAAATAGGAATTATGTGCCCGTAGATTTCATTGTTCTTGATATAGATTGCAATCCTTCTTGCCCTATTATTCTTGGTAGACCTTTCCTTAGAACGGTTGGTGCGATTATTGATATAAAGGAAGGGAATATTAGATTTCAATTTCCAGTAAAAAAAGGTCATGGAACACTTTCCAAGAAAGAAAATAAAAATTGCCATATGAAACTATCATGAGATCCACTTATGGATTGCCTACCAAAGATGGCAATACCTAGATCTATCCTCGCTTTTATGCCTAGCTAGGGACGTTAAACGATAGCGCTTGTTGGGAGGCAACCCAATTTTATATTTATTACTTGCTTTTTGCTCCTGTTTAGTAATAAATAAATTATTTAGCCTCTTTTTTGGTTGTGTTTTTTGTGTTTAATTAGTGTTTGTGCCAAGTAGAATCGTTGGGAAGACTTGGGGAAAGTCTTGTTGAACTTGCTGCAAAAAACAGAAACTTTAGCGCTCACGAGAACTGCTGTAATTTTTATTTGGGGAGTGATATTTAGTTAATTCTTTTTGAAGATGATTAATAGATAAATTCCTCACGTCCAGCAATTTATTTTAGAATTTTTGGGGTGCCAGAAGTTTGCGTTAGTTACGGATTACTACAGACTGTTCTGTTTTTGACAGATTCTGCTTTTCGTGTGTTGTTTGCTTATTTTGATGAATCTATGGTTAGTAAAATAGTTTATAATCCATAGAGAAGTTGGAATACAGTAGGTTTAACACCAACATAAATAAAGAATGAGTTCATTACAGTACCTTGAAGTGGTCGTTTGTTTTCTTTCTCTAACGGAGCTCACGAGATTTCTATTGAGTTTTGTGTTGTGAAGTTTTCAAGTTTTGGGTGAATTCTTTTGATGGATTATGGAACAAGGAGTGGCAAGAGCCTAAGCTTGGGGATGCCCATTGCACCCCCAAGATAATCCAAGGACACCCAAAAGTCAAAGCTTGGGGATGCCCCGGAAGGCATCCCCTCTTTCGTCCACTTCCATCGGTAATTTACTTGGAGCTATATTTTTATTCACCAACATGATATGTGTTTTGCTTGGAGCGTCTTGTATTATTTGTGTCTTAGATTGTTAGTGTTCCACAATCATACTTTCTGTACACACCTTTTGAGGGAGCCATTCATGAATTAGAATTTGATATAATACTCTATGTGCTTCACTTATATCTTTTTGAGCTAAGTAGTTTTGCTCTATGTGCTTCACTTATATCTTTTGAACGCTATAATTTTGCTCTATGTGCTTCACTTAGATATTTTAGAGCACGGTTGTGGATTTGTTTTAAAGAAGCTATTGATCTCTCATGCTTCACTTAAATTATTTTGAGAGTCTCTTAATAGCATGGTAATTTGCTTAATAATAACATGCTTGGTATTCAAGATTTGTGAAACTTTCTTTTGAGTGTGTTGAATACTAAGAAAAGATTGAAGCATGATAATTGTTTTGAGATATGGAGGTGATAATATTAGAGTCATGCTAGTTGAGTAGTTGTGAATTTAAAGAATACTTGTGTTAAAGTTTGTGATTCCCGTAGCATGCACGTATAGTGAACCGTTATGTGATGAAGTCGGAGCATGATTTATTTATTGATTGTCTTCCTTATGAGTGGCGGTCGGGGACGAGCGATGGTCTTTTCCTACCAATCTATCCCCCTAGGAGCATGCGCGTAATACTTTGCTTTGATAACTTCTAGATTTTTGCAATAAGTATATGAGTTCTTTATGACTAATGTTGAGTCCATGGATTATATGCACTTTTTCCTATCCTTCCACCATTGCTAGCTTCTCTAATACCGCACACTTTTCACCGGTATCATACACCCACCATATACCTCCTCAAAACAGCCACCATACCTACCTATCATGGCATTTCCATAGCCATTCCAAGATATATTGCCATGCAACTTTCCACCGTTCCGTTTATGGCACGCTCCATCATTGTCGAATTGCTAGCATGATCATGTAGTTGACATCATATTTGTGGGAAAGCCACCGTTCATAATTCTTTCATACATGTCAATCTTGATTCATTGCATATCCCGGTACACCGCCGGAGTCATACATATAGAGTCATATTTTGTTCTAAGTATCGAGTTGTAATTGTTGAGTTGTAAGAAAAATAAAAGTGTGATGATCATCATTTTTAGAGCATTGTCCCAAGTGAGGAAAGAATGATGGAGACTATGATTCCCCCACAAGTCAGGATGAGACTCCGGACGAAAGAATAAAAAAAGAAAAGAAAAGAGGCCATAAAAAAGAAAAGGCCCAAATAAAAAAATGAGAGAAAAAGAGAGAAGGGACAATGTTACTATCATTTTACCACACTTGTGCTTTAAAGTAGCACCATGATCTTCATGATAGAGAGTCTCTCGTTATGTCACTTTCATATACTAGTGGGAATTTTTCATTATAGAACTTGGCTTGTATATTCCAATGATGGGCTTCCTCAAAATGCCCTAGGTCTTCGTGAGCAAGCGAGTTGGATGCACACCCACTTAGTTTCTTTTGATGAGCTTTCATATACTTATAGCTCTAGTGCATCCGTTGCATGGCAATCCCTACTCACTCACATTGATATCTATTGATGGGCATCTCCATAGCCCGTTGATACTCCTAGTTGATGTGAGACTATCCTCCCCTCTTTTTGTCTTCTCCACAACCACCATTCTATCCCATATATAGTGCTATATCCATGGCTCACGCTCATGTATTGCGTGAAGATTGAAAAAGTTTTGAAAAAGTTAGAGTATGAAACAATTGCTTGGCTTGTCATAGGGGTTATGCATGATTTAAATACTTTGTGCGGTGAAGATAGAGCATAGCCAGACTATATGATTTTGTGGGGATAACTTTCTTTGGCCATGTTATTTTCAGAAGACATAATTGCTTTGTTAGTATGCTTGAAGTATTATTATTTTTATGTCAATATGAACTTTTTTCTTGAAGCTTTCGAATCTGAATATTCATATCACAATTAAGAAGATTTGCATTGAAATTATGCCAAGTAGCACTCCGCATCAAAAATTCTCTTTTTATCATTTACCTACTCGAGGACAAGCAGGAATTAAGCTTGGGGATGCCTGATACGTCTCCAACGTATCTATAATTTTTGATTGCTCCATGCTATATTATCTACTGTTTTGGACTATATTGGGCTTTATTTTCCACTTTTATATTATTTTTGGGACTAACCTATTAACCAGAGGCCCAGCCTAGAATTGCTGTTTTTTTGCCTATTTCAGTGTTTCGAAGAAACGGAATATCAAACGGAGTCCAAATGGAATAAACCTTTCTGGAACGTGATTTTCTTCCCGAATATGACCCAGGAGACTTGGACCCTACGACAAGGAAGCTTCGAGGTGGGCACGAGGTAGGGGGCGCGCCCTATACCCCCAGGCGCGCCCCCACCCTCGTGGGCCCACCGAAGCTCCACCGACGTACTTCTTCCTCCTATATATACCTACGTACCCCCAAACGAACAGGGACAGAGCCAAAAACCTAATTCCACTGCCGCAACTTTCTGTATCCACGAGATCCCATCTTGGGGCCTGTTCCGGAGCTCCGCCGGAGAGGGCCGTCATCACGGAGGGCTTCTACATCATCATAGCCTCTCCGATGAAGTGTGAGTAGTTTACCTCAGACCTTCGGGTCCATAGTTATTAGCTAAATGGCTTATTCTCTCTTTTTGGATCTCAATACAAAGTTCTCCCCCTCTCTTGTGGAGATCTATTCGATGTAATCTTCTTCATTTTGCGGCGTGTTTGTTGAGACCGATGAATTGTGGGTTTATGATCAAGTCTATCTATGAATAATATTTGAATCTTCTCTGAATTCTTTTATGTATGATTGGTTATATTTGCAAGTCTCTTCGAATTATCAGTTTGGTTTGGCCTACCAGATTGGTTTTTCTTGCCATGGGAGAAGTGCTTAGCTTTGGGTTCGATCTTGTGATGTCCTTTGCCAGTGACAGAAGGGGCAGCAAGGCATGTATTGCATAATTGCCATCGAGGATAACAAGATGGGGTTTATTTCATATTGCATGAATTTATCTCTCTACATCATGTCATCTTGCTTAGGGCGTTACTCTGTTTTTAACTTAATACTCTAGATGCATGCTGGATAGCGGTCGATGAGTGGAGTAATAGTAGTAGATGCAGAATCGTTTCGGTCTACTTGTCATGGACGTGATGCCTATATACATGATCATGCCTAGATATTCTCATAACTATGCTAAATTCTGTCAATTGCTCAACAGTAATTTGTTCACACACCGTAGAATACTTATGCTCTTGAGAGAAGCCACTAGTGAAACCTATGGCCCCCGGGTCTATTCTCATCATATCAATCTCCATCACTTTAATCTTGCTTTGCTTTTTTACTTTGGCTTTTACTTTTCACTTTGCATCTCTATACCAAAAATACCAAAAATATTATATCTATTAGATCTCACTCTCGTAAGTGGATTGATACCTTGGTTCTCAAAAACTGAGGGAAATACTTATGCTACTCTGCTGCATCATCCTTTCCTCTTCGGGGAAATCCAACGCAAGCTCAAGAGGTTGCAACAGCCGGGTCCTACACCCGGCAAGATTACCATTGTACCCCTGGGGGGTAGGCCTATATAAACCCCCCAAGGCACCCATGCAAAGGGTTCCCAACCTGTTAGACCTAGACACCCATAGAGGGGGAGGAGAGCCAGCCCTGCTTTCTTCTACCTCTAGCATACAGCTCGAGGAGCACCATTGTACTTGCTAGCGCCTTAGTGATCATGCGGAGACCCCACAGAGCAGGACTAGGGGTGTTATCTCCTAGGAGAGCCCCGAACCTGGGTAAGATTCGTCGGCGTGCATGTCTTCGCCTCATCCCTTTTCCTGGCACCGGTGACGTCCTACTAGCCCCCATCATGATTAGCCATCCTTTGGGATATGTCGCACCAAACCCCCAACATTTGGCGCCCACCGTAGGGCTAGGTGCACCGTCATCCGGAGATTTGTTCTGGACGGGAACCCTCTTCCTCCCTGGTGAGTGCAGCCAGCCAGGCATGCCAGATGGCGGTTGCGCCGACGCGTTGCATGGCGCGGAGGTTGCCTGTGCAGCGAGCTGCCTCACCGACCTTGTTGGCGAGATCCGCCTCTCCGACGAGCCTGCATCCGACGCGGGCAGCAACGGCCCCGAGAGCCGCCTCATAAGCTTCCTTGACCAGCTCCACGTTGCTGACGAGCCGGCCGTCGACTTGGAGTTGGTTGGCTCCCCGACCTGATGCTCGTCGACTCTGACACGGTGTCACTCGACACGTTCCCTACCAACGTGGTGATCGTTGATGATCCCCTCCCCCGCGCCGACAGCGGCAGCAGCACCGTCACAGTGGTGCTCATGATCAGCCACGATGGAGTTATCGGTGACGGTGCCCGAGACCCGCTGCAGGCAACGCTGCAAGACCTGTCTGCACCCATCGCAGAAGACGCCGCCGACTAGACGCTAGAAGCCCGCCGCATCGAGCTTGTCGAGAGCGCCAAGAAGCTAGCCAGCATGAGATGCCTTTCGGAGGCTTATCAGCGCGAGATGGACCGTGCCGTTGGCGGCACGCCGGCCCCTAGCGGGCCCAGCCGCATCGATACAGTCCGGCAGCGCGGCGCGGCCATTGCCAGCATGTTCGGGGCTGATCGCCCCGTCTACGCCACGCCTATGGAGAATATAAGAGCTGCCCAAGCGGCAGTGGATGAGCCAGACAACCTTGAGGGCAACGAGCGTCGCCACATGACGGAGCTCGTCCAGCGACTCATCGATGCGGCTGCCGAGCAGCAAGAAGCCGTCTGCCACGTCGGAGACCTCAACTGGCGGAACGATGACCCGCCTCCCCGCCAGGAGCATGGCGCGACGTCTCGAACACCGAGTGATGGCAACCACGGACGACGAGACAAGGAGTCAGCTGCCAGCCGTAGCCAGACGCACATCACCATCGAGCGCGACCAAGACGGCCGCCCTCGTGCGGTGGAACGACCAGGCGGCCACCAGCCTCCCCAACGCAGAGAAAAGTGCGTGTCTCCGCCGCTTGTCGATCATCCGAGTCTTGGAGGCCGGCTTGGCCCCCAAGAAGGAATAGGAGAGAATGATGCTCGCCACCAGATCGATCGTCTCAACCGATCCCTGGTGCTAGAAGAAGAAGATGCGTTGGGCCCGCCTTGCTTTGGCCCCCGCATCAGAGTTGAGCCCTTCGTCAAAGGGTTCACGTTCCCAAAAGATACGCCCAAGTACACCTGATCCATGAAGCCGGAAGACTGGCTGGTCGACTACTCCACAAGCGTCAGCATTGCAAACGGCAACAAGAGTGTTGCCGTGAAGTAGGTTCCACTCATGCTCCAGGGCACCGCCCGGACATGGTTGAACAGCCTGAAGCCCCGCAGCATCAACAGCTGGGTTCATTTCACTAAGGCCTTCGTCCGCAACTTCACCAGCACGTACAAGCGGCCGCCCAAGCCTCGTCAGTTCTTGTTGTGGGTCCAAGGCCCCAACGAATCGACTCGCGACTACCTCACGCGTTAGGCCGAGCTGCGCAACTCTTGCGAGGGCGTGCACAAGGTGCAGGCCATCGAGTACTTCACGGCGAGTGCAGAGAAGGCACTTTGCTCAAACACCGGCTCCTCTGCGACGAGCCGACGACCCTCGACGAGCTGCTAATGATAGCGGACAAGTATGCCACGGCCGATTCCTCCATGAAGACGGAGATTCAGGTTGATGCATCTGGCAAGGTGTCTCCTCAGGCTCCTCGGACCCCGTCTGGCGATACCAGTCGGCGCCAGCAGCAAAGCGACAACAAGCGAAAAGCCCCAATGTCGGCTTCCACCAGCCGGCAGGTGGCTGCAGTCGAAGACCGGCAGCCGGAAGGGCAGCCTCTTCCCAAGCGCTAGAAGGGCGGCAAGCCCAACTGGTTACCCGCCTTCTCCTATGAGCAGACTCTTGATGCTCCCTGCAAGTTCCACAATGGCGCGAAGCCATCCAACCACACCACCCGGAAGTGTCATTGGCTCACACGAATCTCCACAGGCGAAGGGCTGCAACCACCGCCGCCTGCCGGCCAGCCGCCTCCGCCTCCTCAGCAGCCGATGGCCCATCCAGCAGTCGATGTCGTTCAAGATCAATTCCCTGAAGAACATGAAGCATATGTTGTTTTCACCAGTGCGGCCGATGACAGGCGTAGCCGGCGCCGACAGTCTTGTGAGGTGAATTTCGTGGCCATTGAAGCTCCAGAGTTCATGCACTGGTCAGAGAGGCCAATCAGTTGGAGCCGGGCTGATCACCCAGAAGTAATGCCATCTCCGGGCTCTTACGCTTTGGTGTTGGAGGCCACCTTTGCCACGGAGAGGCGAGTTGCTCGTTTCTCCCAAATCTTGATAGATGGCGGCAGCAGCATCAACATCCTGTACCGTGATACTATGGAGAAGTTGAAGATCAAACCCAAGCATCTCCTGCCCAGCCGGACTGTCTTCCACGGCATAGTTCCTGGCCTTTCCCACTCACCAATCAGCAAGATCCAGATAGATGTCCTCTTCGGGGATAAAGACCATTTCCGCCGAGAGCCCATCTAGTTTGAGGTGGTCGACCTGGAAAGCATGTACCACGCACTGCTTGGCCGACCTGCTTTAGCCAAGTTCATGGCGGTGCCACATTATGCCTACCTCAAGATGAAGATGCTGAGTGCCAAGGGAGTCATTACCATCTCCAAAGATTATCATAAGTCGTCCGATTGTGCGGCCGCCAGCAGCCAGCTGGCCGAGTCCCTTGTGATCGCTGCCGGGAAGCAGCTCCTTGACCGGGTTGTGGCCATGGCCAACAAGCGGTCGGACATGTCTCATGATCCCAAGGAGGCGGAAGCTGAAGGATCCTTCAAGCCGGCCAAGGAGACAAAGAAGATACCATTGGACCCAGAGCACTCGGAGAGCTACACTGTCATAGGCGCAAACCTTGACAACAAATAGGGAAGCGAGCTCGTTGATTTCCTTCATGAGAATCGGGACATCTTCACATGGTCTCCCAAAGACATGTCGGGTGTTCCCACGGATTTCGCCGAGCACACGCTACACGTCAGAGAAGATGCCAAGCCATTCAAGCAACCCCTTCGCCGGCTGTCAGAGGAAAAGAGAAGAATCGTTGGGGAAGAGATCGCCGGTCTGTTGGCAGACGGCTTCATCATGGAAGTTTTCTTCCCAGAATGGCTTGCCAACCCAGTCCTTGTACTGAACAAGAATAACAAATGGCGCATGTGCATTGACTACAAAAGCCTCAACAAGGCCTGCCCAAAGGATCTGTTTGCTCTGCCGCGGATAGACCAAGTGATAGACTCCACAGCCGGATGCGAGCTGTTGAGTTTTTTGGATGCCTACTCAAGATGTCACTAGATCAAGTTGAACCCGACAGACCGTCTGAAGAACGCATTCATCACATCATTTGGAGCCTTCTGCTACCTGACTATGACATTCGGCCTAAGGAATGCCGGTGCCACTTTTCAGCGTTGCATGCAGAACTGCCTCCTCAAGCAACTCGGCAGAAATGCCCATGTCTACATAGATGATATCATGGTGAAGACAGAGAAGCGCAACACACTCCTCAAAGATCTCAAGGAGACCTTTGAAAATCTGTGCCGATTTCAAATCAAGCTCAACCTGGAAAATTGCGTGTTTGGAGTACCAGCCGGCCAGCTCCTTGGCTTCCTGGTCTCAGAACGCGGAATTGAGTGCAACCCTGTGAAGATCAAGGCCATCGAGAGGATAGAGAAGCCCACCCGACTGCGAGACGTCCAGAAATTCACCGGCTGCTTGGCGTCCATCAGCCGGTTCATCAGTCGGCTGGGCGAGAAAGCTCCCCCCTGTACTAGCTCATGAAGAATACCACTCATTTCGAGTGGAACGACCAGGCGGATGATGCTTTTCTCCAGCTGAAGAAGATGTTGACCATGCTGCCTGTCCTAGTGGCTCCGACTGCTAAAGAACCCATGCACCTTTACATCGCCGCCACCAGCCGGGTGGTCAGCATAGTCATAGTAATGGAGCGCAAGAAAGACGGCAAGGCATTACCAGTCCAGAGGCCGGTGTATTACCTAAGTGAAGTGTTGTCCGCCTCCAAGCAGAACTACCCCCCACTATCAGAAGATGCTTTTAGGAGCCATACTTTTAGGAGCACCCAATCACTATTGTCTGCACCGCCCCACTCGCTGAGATCATTGGCAACAGAGATGCTTCTGGCTGAGTGGCCAAATGGGCCATCGAGTTGGCCCCCTACACCATCTACTACCAGCCTCGCACCACCATCAAGTCCCAAGCACTGGCCGATTTTCTCGTCGACTGGGCCGAGACCCAGTACCTGCCGCCAGCGTCAGACTCCACCCATTGGCGAAGGCATTTTGATGGTTCAAAGATGCGCACTGGTTTGGGAGCCGGCATCATCCTCACCTCTCCCAAAGGCGACAAGCTCAAGTACATGTTGCAAATCCATTTTGCCGCCTCCAACAACGTGGCCGAGTATGAAGCACTAATACATGGCCTCCGGTTGGCCAAGGAAATCGGCATCCGCCAGATCCTATGCTACGGCGACTCCGACTTGGTAGTCCAAGGATGCAAATATGGCAAGCTACCGGTTTTTTCGTCCAACAACTCAGTGGATACTTCGAGGGGTGCGAGTTCCTTCATGTGCCAAGAGCCGATAATGAGCAAGCAGATGCCTTGGCACGAATCGGCTCCACCCGGCAAGCAATACCAGCTGGTGTCTCCCTTCAGCACCTCCTCAAGCCATCGATCAAGCCCTCTCCGGAGTCCGAGTCCATCTTTGTGGCGGCTCCTCCCGAGGACGACGAATCCAACTCTAGGGCCGCGGCAGCCGGCTCGCGGACCTCGGTAGTTGGCGCGGGTACTTTGACAGTCGCACCCGGCCTGGAAACTTCACAACCTAGCCCGGGGACTGCAACGGTCGACCTGGCGACCTCACCAAGCGGCTCGAGGACTGTGGCAGTCACACCTGGACCGGGACTTCAGGACCCGGCCCGGGGGCTGCGGCAGTCAGCCCGGGGACTTCATCGACATAGCAAGCGACATCCGACTCCAACCCGCCACCTCCCAGCCCAACTGCCCTCGTGCAAGTTGCAGTTCTGGCAGTCGAAGAAATAGTAGCACCTTCATGGGTGCATCCCATCCTCAACTTTCTGGTGAACAAAGAGCTGGCAACTGATGAGATCTCAGCCTGACAGGTGCAACGTAGGGCAGCAGCATACACCATTGTCAACAAAGAACTTGTGAGGCACAGTGTCACTGGTGTGTACCAGCACTGCGTGGAACTGGAGAAAGGCCAACCAATCCTCAAAGACATCCACCAAGGCGAGTGCGGCCACCATGCGGCATCCAGATCACTCGTGGCCAAAGCTTTCCGCCACGGTTTCTTTTGGCCGACTGCCTTGGAGGATGCCAAGGATCTAGTCAAGCATTGCAAGGGGTGTCAGAAGTTCAGCTCGCAGCAACATCTGCCGGCTTTTGCATTCAAGACCATTCCCTTGGCATGGTGAAAGTGCAACTATCCCTAGGTGGTTTTGGTAATTCCTAACAACATATAGCTCATTGAGCTAACATTATTCCAGGATTAATATTTCAGGAAAAGCTCAATGAATGGCATGGCATGGATGAGGAAAGTGGACCCCTCAAAATACTAAGGACAAAAAGATTGGCTCAAGATCAAAGCTCAAGACTCTATATTTTATATTTTAGTGATCCAAGATCACATTGAGTCTATAGGAAAAGCCAATACTATCAAGGAGGGATGAGGTGTTGCTTGATGAGGTTCTTGCTTCATAGTGCTTAGTGATATGCTCCAAAACCTTCAACTACCTTCCCACATCCACATATGACCTAAACCAAAAGTCAAACTCGGCCCCACCGATTCTTTCTATCCGGCGCCACCGAGTTCAGATGTCATAGTCATTGCCACAAACCCTAGGCAAATCGGTCTCACCGATAGGGATCTCGGTCACACCGAGATGGGATTGTAATCTATCTGTTTCCCTTTGTAACGTTTCGGTCCTACCGAGATGAGCGATCGGTCCCACCAAGATTGCAATGTAAACTCTCTATTTCCCTTTTGTAAAATTTCGGTCCCACCGAAATGAGAAAATTGGTCCCACCGAGTTTACCTGACCAACTCTCCGGTGAGCTTATTACCAAAATCGGTCCCACCGAGTTTGTGTAATTGGTCACACCGAGATTACGTTATGCCCCAACCCTAACCATATCGGTCCTCCCGAGTTGCATCTCAGTCCCACGAAAATCCTAACGGTCACTAGGTTTGCTAAATCGGTCTGACCGAGTTTCTCAATTCGGTCTCACCGAGATTGGTAAATTGTGTGTAACGGTTAGTTTTTGTGTGGAGGCTATATATACCCCTCCACCCACTCTTCATTCGTGGAGAGAGCCATCAGAACATACCTACACTTCCAATACACATTTTCTGAGAGAGAACCACCTAGTCATGTGTTGAGGCCAAGATATTCCATTCCCATCATATGAATCTTGATCTCTAGCCTTCCCCAAGTTGATTTCCACTCAAATCCTCTTTCCACCAAATCCATATCCTGTGAGAGAGAGTTGAGTGTTGGGGAGACTATCATTTGAAGCACAAGAGCAAGGAGTTCATCATCAACACATCATTTGTTACTTCTTGGAGAGTGGTGTCTCCTAGATAGGCTAGGTGTCACTTGGGAGCCTCCGACAAGATTGTGGAGTTGAACCAAGGAGTTTGTAAGCGCAAGGAGATCGCCTACTTCGTGAAGATCTACCGCTAGTGAGGCAAGTCCTTCGTGGGCGATGGCCATGATGGGATAGACAAGGTTGCTTCTTCATGGAACCTTCGTGGGTGGAGCCCTCCGTGGACTCGCGCAACCGTTACCCTCCGTGGGTTGAAGTCTCCATCAATGTGGATGTACGGTAGCACCACCTATCGGAACCACGACAAAAATATCCGTGTCTCCAATTGCATTTGAATTCTCCAAACCCTTCCCTTTACATTCTTGCAAGTTGCATGCTTTACTTTCCGCTGGTCATAGACTCTTTGCATGCTTGCTTGAATTGTGTTAAGATTGCTTGACTTGTGCTAAGATAGCTAAAATCTTCCAAAGACTAAAATTGGGGAAAGGATAGATTTTTAATTGGTCAAGTAGTATAATCACCCCCCTCTAGACATACTTTCGATCCTACAAGTGGTATCAGAGCTTTGGTATCCATTTGCTTTGATTTCCATAGCTTTTGGTGGTCATAGCCTTGGTTTCACAACCTAGGAGAGTATGGCATCTAGCGAGGGAAATTATCACCGTAGAGGTCCTTACTTTGATGGTACTAATTTTGCTAGTTTGAAGCATAAGATGAAAATGCATATTCTTGGACATAACCCCGCCGTTTGGGCTATTGTGTGTGTTGGCTTGCAAGGTGAATTCTTTGATGGGAGAGAACCGAATTGTGAAGCCACCGCGGAAGAGTTGAAAATGCTGCAATACAACGCTCAAGCTTGTGATATCCTCTTCAACGGATTGTGCCCCGAAGAATTCAACAAAATCAGCCGTCTTGAGAATGCAAAGGAAATTTGGGATACTTTGATTGACATGCATGAAGGTACCGACTCTGTCAAGGAATCCAAGTTGGATGTGCTTCAAAGTCAACTTGACAAGTTCAAAATGAAGGATGGTGAAGGTGTCGCTGAAATGTACTCTAGGCTTGCTCTTATCACAAATGAGATTGCCGGCTTAGGAAGCGAAGAGATGACCGATAGATTCATCATCAAGAAGATCCTAAGAGCCTTGGATGGAAAATATGATACCGTGTGCACATTGATTCAAATGATGCCCAATTACAAAGATCTCAAGCCAACGGAAGTCATTGGAAGAATTGTTGCTCATGAGATGTCACTCAAGGATAAGGATGAACTTCACAACAAATCAAGTGGTTCTTACAAAGCCTCATGCGAAGCCCCACATCATCAAGTGAGAAACAAACCTTCAATGAAGAATTGAGCTTAATGGTGAAGAACTTCAACAAATTCTACAAGAGTAGAAGCAAAGAGAGAAGCTCCAGGTCAAGGTCCTACAATGACCAAAGATCTTCTAGTCGAGAGCGAAACTGCTACAATTGTGGAAGGCCCGAACACTATTCCAATGAGTGTACGACACCCCACAAAAGAAGAGAAGATTCTCCAAAAAGAAGTAGAAGAGAAGAATCACCACCTAGAGAAAGAAGGAGCAGAGATGATCGTTATGAACGAAGACCCTCATGGAGAAGCAAGGATTCGGAAAGAAAGGACAAGTCATCAAGGAGCTACACAAAACGAAGACATCAAGCTCATGTTGGTGAATGGGTATCCGGCTCCGACTCTGACAATCACTCCGAGAGAAGCTATCACTCCGACTCCGAATATACTCAAGATGAAGGTGTTTCCGGTCTAGCACTTGTGTCAACCAACTCCTACGACATATTTGATTCACCAAATGAAGGAATTAGAAGATGCTTCATGGCCAAAGGTCCAAAGGTATCACACCCCGAGTATGTTGATTTCAATAGTGATGAAGATGACTTGTTAGGTGATGATGATTTACTTGTTGACAACTCTAGTGATGAATACTATGATGAAACGTCAATTAATCATGCTAATCAAGATGAAACGAATGAAAATGATAAGGAGAATATTGAGTCTCTAACTAAAGAACTAA
This sequence comes from Triticum dicoccoides, assembly GCF_002162155.2. Lineage (NCBI taxonomy): Eukaryota > Viridiplantae > Streptophyta > Magnoliopsida > Poales > Poaceae > Triticum > Triticum dicoccoides. Next base: position 111,914,631 of record NC_041390.1, read on the forward strand.
ACACTCTTAAGTTAGCTCATGAAACTATCTTAGGAGATCATCGAGAACTTTTAAGGACTCGTGAGAAATTGCGTTTTGAAAAGCTCAACCTTGAGCAAGAGCATGAGTTCTTGAAGGCAATCAATGATGATCTTCGCAAGAAAAGTTCTTCTTACATTGCCAAGCGTTTACTCTTATCCATTTACATGCCTCAAGTCAAGTCTAGTAACAAGAACAAGAAAGATTCTTCCTCTAGTAGTAACAATAATCATGATAAATCTAATGTTGTTGCTTCTAGTAGTTCTCTTGATTCCACTAATGATTCTCTTAGCCAAGTTACACTTGAGCAAGAAAATAGCTTATTGAAGGGAATTATAGATAAAGGTGTTTACAAGAGCCTTGCTGGGAGTAAGCAATTCGAGGAAATTGTACGCAAGCAAGGAAGGCATCGGAAGAATCAAGGTGTTGGTTTTGAATGAAAGTTCAATGCCAATGGAGTTGAGTGGGAAGAAGATCAATACCCCAAGACGAAGTTTGTTCCTCAACAAGAGAAGTATGATCCTACTTCTTTCAAAGGGACACAAGCTCAAGATGATCTTCCACCACAAGACCACAAGCAAAAAGGCAAGGACAAGCTTCAATAGGAAATTGATGCATTTGAAGAAGCTCCTAAGGCCTTGGTCAAGTGGGTTCCCAAGACTACATCAAGTTCCACTTCATCAAGTACAACTACAACTCCGAGGATTCCCATCAAGATGGTGTGGATCCCGAAGAAGAAGAACTAGAGAGTTCTTGAGGGTGACTCCGCCAACATACTTCACTCTTATCATTTTGGCAAGAAGAGTGCAATCAACTTCCACATCTTTCACTAGTTCAAGGAGTCACAAACCCTCTTGTTGGTAAGACAAGGGACAAGGTAACCTAAAGCTTTCATAGACATCATCTTGTGTGTGCATCACTCTATGCCTATGGATATCCTTGTTTGTTCCTTGTGGGACTAACCCGTGTAGGTATTGAAAGTGCAACTCACTCCAATGGATAGCTCCAAATGATCTACATCAACATTGAGCGTCCACATCTTCAACATCTACATGAAGTCATCATCGACAAAACCCAAGCTTAGGTCATCCCTCTTAAGGGGGGATCTCACATCTAGGGGGAGCTTTACTCTAAGAATTGAGCTAAAGCAACTCTAATTGTGTGAAAACAACAACGCTTTATGTAAAAGTGTTAACCCCACTTGTGCTTAAACGATGAGTATGACCTATGATCAAATGTTCTCATTTGACTCCTAAGTCAATATACTCATATATAGATGACCTAGTCATCGCCAATTTCTTGATAGATGCTAGAATTGGTTGTGCATGCTTTGCCACATATTTCAATTGCCATTTTATTGTGTGAGCATGTTGGTTGCATAATTTACTCATTCAAGGACATCCACTTGTTGTTTTGATTGATTGGTTTCTTTTTTCTCTTGCCAAGTGGATGGACAAGAATGCCTAAGAACCTTCTCTAGCTATCTATGCTTTTCTCGTCTCAAACTCTATTCATGCTACATCACAAAATTTGATCAAGTCAGATTCGAACCACTCTGTGTAAGGAGCACTCGGAGTCCCCGACTCATCATAGACTTAAACTTCCAAAACTTCTTTATGTGTTTCGGTCTGACCGGTCACCCATTTCGGTCATACCGAGATCACTAAGTCGATCTAGGTTTTCAATCTTGGTGCAACCGATTTGAACTTTTCGGTCACACCGAGTTCCAGCAACTGCTTACAGTTATGCATCTCGGTGCCACTAAGTTGTTCCACTCAGTCACACCGATAGGGTCGGGCTATATATACCCACGGGCAAAATTTTGGAAATTTTCTCTGAACTCTTTCTCCCGCGCTTAGCCCGCTCTGCCTCCAGGGTCTCCGGATCGTCCTCCTCGTCGCCAGTTGCCTCCTGCCGCTGGTCTCCGCCGCCGTCAACGGGAATCATCCCTGCCGTTGCCGCCGTAGCGAGTTCATCGCCGAACTAGGGTATGAACTTGATTACTGTGCTATCCTTATCTGATTCCTAGCACATTGTGTTTGCCATGAATCTTGCCACGATTGAAACTATCTTATCCAGTCAAAACACTCTGTAGATTAGAGATGATTTGAAAATTTAGGGTTAGGTTTCCGCTGAAACCATCTCGGACCAACCAAGTTGTGGAACTCGGTACCACCGATTCGGCTAAGGCCATTGCACATGTGATTCTCGGTCTGACCGATAATTGAAAATCGGTGTGACCGAGTTCAGGACTTTGTGAAACCCTAACAGTCTCGGTGCCACCGAACTGTGACATGGTCTAACCAAGTTCACTAGTTTAGGTTCCAACAGCTGCTTCGGTATCACCAAGTTTACAAATCGGTTGATCCAAAATGCTTTCTAAGGAAAACTAAAACTAAGTTTTTGATGCATTCTTTTGCAAAAACCTCTGTATTTTGTGATGCCCATCCACTCTACCTCATCTATAATCTATTAATAGGATGAGCTATCAGAGATTGCATTATGTTTGATCAAAGTGACAGTTAGAACAAGTCAGAGGAGCAGGTTCACATGAGTGAGGGCACTAGTCCCTCTAGCAGCTCAGATGATGGAAGCAGGAGCACACCCGGCAACTTGCCAAAAGCTGCCACCAGGGCCAGAAAAAAGAAAACATCTGATTATGAGGATGAACCATCTTCTGTGCACGTTCAAGCAAAGAGGGAGAAGGTAAAGGCTGAGAAAGCTGCAAAGATGCCAACCATGGAAGAGGCATCTCAATATCTTCTGAAGAGCAAGCAAGATCAGCTTGGCTACTTGATTGCATCCACTCTAAGGATTGAGAAAGGGCTGGCCACCCTGACTCAAAACCAGGAGAGCTTGGAAAGGATCGTGGAGCAGAAGTTCTATGACATGGATGTGAAGGTAACTGAGATCCAGTCTGTTGTGGAGCAACTTCAAGATGATATGCAGGAGAGGAAAGGCAAGTCTACCACTGACGCTTTTGCTAGAGTGCCTAGAGGACAAAGATCTGCTGCAGTGCCTGTTCCAGACACCAGAGCAACTTCATCTGCACCAGCTACAGCTTCAGTGCCACCAGCTCCAGCACCTACTCCACCAGCTCCATCCACATCGACTGAAGCCTTCGTTCTTGGAGTTATCCGGACACCACCACCTGAAGACCAAGCCTGAGAGACGATTTAATGCTATGCATTTTCTATGAACTTTTTGGTAACTTGTTGCCAAAGGGGGAGAAAAATGTATAGATCATAGGCTTCGAGAGAGAGCGTTGCTTTTTTATTCTCTCTTGCTTTGGTGGTTGAACTTTATTTGCTTGGTTGAGATACTTTCTGTCTGTGTGATACTTGGATGATCATGTGTGTTTGATCATATGCCACATTAATGCTTGTTGGATGACATTATCATTTTATCCCTATATGATCATTCACTTTGCTTGGTGATGAGTGCATGTATTTAATTATTATCATTTTGAGCGCTCCACCAAGATGTATGTGACATGGAAGAGTAACCCATGAGCCTAACTCTCTGTGCATTTGCAGTCCAAAGCAAATAATAAAATATGCACAAATTTAGGGGGAGCTCTTGCTTTTCACATACTTCTCAAAGCGACAATGTTTTTCACTCTTATTATCATTTGTCGAAGCTTTGATCTATATGTTGTCATCAATTACCAAAAAGGGGGAGATTGAAAGTGCAACTATCCCTAGGTGGTTTTGGTAATTCCTAACAACATATAGCTCATTGAGCTAACATTATTCCAAGATTAATATTTCAGGAAAAGCTCAATGAATGGCATGGCATGGATGAGGAAAGTGGACCCCTCAAAATACTAAGGACAAAAAGATTGGCTCAAGCTCAAAGCTCAAGACTCTACGTTTTATATTTTAGTGATCCAAGATCACATTGAGTCTATAGGAAAAGCCAATACTATCAAGGAGGGATGAGGTGTTGCTTGATGAGGTTCTTGCGTCATAGTGCTTAGTGATATGCTCCAAAACCCTCAACTACCTTCCCACATCCACATATGACCTAAACCAAAAGTCAAACTCGGCCCCACCGATTCTTTCTATCCGACGCCACCGAGTTCAGATGTCATAGCCACTACCACAAACCCTAGGCAAATCGGTCTCACCGATAGGGATCTCGGTCGCACCGAGATGGGATTGTGATCTCTCTGTTTCCCTTCGTAACGTTTTGGTCCTACCGAGATGAGTGATCGGTCCCACCGAGATTGCAATGTAAACTCTCTGTTTCCCTTTTGTAACATTTCGGTCCCACCGAAATGAGCAAATCGGTCGCACTGATTTTACCTGACCAACTCTCTGGTTAGCTTATTACCAAAATTGGTCCCACCGAGTTTGTGTAATTGGTCACACCGAGATTACATTATGCCCCAACCCTAACCATATCGGTCCTACCGAGTTGCATCTCAGTCCCACCGAAAATCCTAACGGTCACTGGGTTTGCTAAATCAGTCCGACCAAGTTTCTCAATTTGGTCTCATCAAGCTTGGTAAATTGTGTGTAACGGTTAGTTTTTGTGTGGAGGCTATATATACCCCTCCACCCACTCTTCATTCATGGAGAGAGCCATCAGAACATACCTACACTTCCAATACACATTTTCTGAGAGAGAACCACCTACTCATGTGTTGAGGCCAAGATATTCCATTCCCACCATATGAATCTTGATCTCTAGCCTTCCCCAAGTTGCTTTCCACTCAAATCCTTTTTCCACCAAATCCATATCCTGTGAGAGAGAGTTGAGTGTTGGGGAGACTATCATTTGAAGCACAAGAGCAAGGAGTTCATCATCAACACACCATTTGTTACTTCTTGGAGAGTGGTGTGTCCTAGATAGGCTAGGTGTCACTTGGGAGCCTCCGACAAGATTGTGGAGTTGAAACAAGGAGTTTGTAAGGGCAAGGAGATCGCCTACTTCGTGAAGATCTACCACTAGTGAGGCAAGTCCTTCGTGGGCGATGGCCATGATGGGATAGACAAGGTTGCTTCTTCATGGACCCTTCGTGGATGGAGCCCTCCGTGGACTCGCGCAACCATTACCCTCCCTGGGTTAAAGTCCCCATCAACGTGGATGTACGATAGCACCACCTATCGGAACCACGACAAAAACATCCATGTCTCCAATTGCGTTTGAATTCTCCAAACCCTTCCCTTTACATTCTTGCAAGTTGCATGCTTTACTTTCCGCTGCTCATAGTCTCTTTGCATGCTTGCTTGAATTGTGTTAAGATTGCTTGACTTGTGCTAAGATAGCTAAAATCTGCCAAAGACTAAAATTGGGAAAATGATAGATTTTTAATTGGTCAAGTAGTCTAATCACCCCCCTTCTAGACATACTTTCGATCCTACACATGGCCTTTTGCCATTTGGGGCTTGGATATGGTGGGACCATTCAAGACAGCTGATAACCCACAAGTATAGGGGATCGCAACAATTTTCGAGGGTAGAGTATTCAACCCAAATTTATTGATTCGACACAAGGGGAGCCAAAGAATATTCACAAGTATTAGCAGCTGAGTTGTCAATTCAACCACACCTGGAAACTTAATATCAGCAACAAAGTATTTAGTAGCAAAGTAATATGATAGTAGTGTTAACGGTAGCAAAAGTAATATTTTTGGTATTTTGTAGTGATGATAACAATAGCAAGGGAAAAGTAAATAAGCGAAGAACAATATATGGAAAGCTCGTAGGAAATGGATCGGTGATAGAGAATTAAGCCGGATGTGGTTCATCATGTAACAGTCATAACCTAGGGTGACACAAAACTAGCTCCAATTTATCAATGTAATTTAGGCATTTATTCCAAATATAGTCATATGTGCTTATGGAAAAGAACTTGCATGCCATCTTTTTTCCTACCCTCCCATGGTAGTGGGGTCCTAGCGGAAACTAAGGGGTATTAGGGCCTCCTTTTAATAGAGTACCGGACCAAAGCATTACCACATAGTGAATACATGAACTCCTCAAACTATGGTCATCACCGAAAGTGGTCCCGATTATTGTCACTTCCGGGTTGCCGGATAATAACACATAATAGGTGACTATAGACTTGCAAGATAGGATCAAGAACTCACATATATTCATGAAAACATAATAGGTTCAGGTCTGAAATCATGGCACTCGGGCCCTAGTGAAAAGCATTAAGCATAGCAAAGTCATAGCAACATCAATCTCAGAACATAGTTGATACTAGGGATCAAACCCTAACAAAACTAGCTCGATTACATGATAAATCTCATCCAACCCATCACCGTCCAGCAAGCCTACGATGGAATTACTCACGCACGGCGGTGAGCATCATGAAATTGGTGATGGAGGATGGTTGATGATGACGATGGCGATGGATTCCCCTCTCCGGAGCCCTGAACGGACTCCAGATCAGCCCTCCCGAGAGAGTTTAGGGCTTGGTGGCGGCTCCGTATCGTAAAACGTGATGAATCTTTCTCCTTGATTTTTTTCTCTCCGAACACGAATATATAGAGTTGGAGTTAAGGTCGGAGGAGCTTCAGGGGCCCACGAGGTAGGGGGGCGCGCCCAGGGGGCAGGCACGCCCCCACCCTCGTGGCTAGGGTGTGGCCCCCTGGCCTTGATCTTTTGCCAGTATTTTTTATTATTTCCAAAAATACGCTCCGTGGAGTTTCAGGTCATTCTGAGAACTTCTGTTTTTGCACATAAATAACACCATGGCAATTCTGCTGAAAACAGCGCTAGTCCCGGTTAGTTCCATTCAAATCATGCAAGTTAGAGTCCAAAACAAGGGCCAAAGTGTTGGTAAAAGTAGATACGACGGAGACGTATCAACTCCCCCAAGCTTAAACCTTTGCTTGTCCTGAAGCAATTCAGTTGACAAACTGAAAGTGATAAAGAAAAACTTTTACAAACTCTGTTTGCTCTTGTTGTTGTAAATATGTAAGGCCAGCATTCAAGTTTTCAGCAAAGATTATAAACTAACCATATTCACAATAACTCTTAGGTCTCATGTTTACTCATATCAATGGCATAATCAACTAGCGAGCAATAATAATAAATCTCGGATGACAACACTTTCTCAAAACAATCATAATATGATATAACAAGATGGTATCTTGCTAGCCCTTTCTGAGACCGCAAAACATAAATGCAGAGCACCTTTAAAGATCAAGACTGACTAGACATTGTAATTCATGGTAAAAGAGATCCAGTCAAGTCATACTCAATGTAAACTAACAGTAATGAATGCAAATGACAGTGGTGCTCTCCAACTGGTGCTTTTTAATAATAGGATGATGACTCAACATGAAAGTAAATAGATAGGCCCTTCGCAGAGGGAAGCATGGATTTGTAGAGGTGCCAGAGCTCAGTTTTGAAATAGAGATGAATAATATTTTGAGCGGTATACTTTCATTGTCAACATAACAACCAAGAGATGGCGATATCTTCCATGCTACACACATTATAGGCGGTTCCCAAATAGAATGGTAAAGTTTATACTCCCCCTCCACCAACAACAATCAATCCATGGCTTGCTCGAAACAATGAGTGCCTCCAACTAACAAGAGTGCCAGGGGGAGTTTTGTTTGCAATTATTTTGATTTGATTTGCATAAAGCATGGGACTGGGCATCTTGGTGACCAACAATTTTCTCGTGAGTGAGGAGCGGAGTCCACTCCCCTTGAGAATAACCCGCCTAACATGGAAGATACGGACAACCCTAGTTGATACATGAGCTATTCGAGCATACAAAACAGAATGTTTATTTGAAGGTTTAGAGTTTGGCACATACAAATTTACTTGGAACGGCAGGTAGATACCGTATATAGGTAGGTATGGTGGACTCATATTGAACAACTTTGGGGTTTATGGGATTAGATGCGCAAGCAGTATTCCCGCTTAGTACAAGTGAAGGCTAGCAAAAGACTAGGAAATGACCAGCTAGAGAGCGACAACAGTCATGAACATGCATTAAAATCAATCAACACCGAATGCAAGCATGAGTAGGATATAATGCACCATGAACATAAATATCGTAGAGGCTATGTTGATTTTGTTTCAACTACATGCGTGAACATGTGCCAAGTCAAGCCACTCGAATCGTTCAAAAGAGGATACCACCCTATCATACCACATCACAACCATTTTAATAGCATGTTGGCACGCAAGGTAAACCATTATAAGCTCCTAGCTAATTAAGCATGGCATAAGAAACTATGATCTCTAATTGTCATTGCAAACATGTTTATTCATAATAGGCTGAATCAGGAACGATGAACTAATCATATTTACAAAAACAAGAGAGGTCGAGTTCATACCAGCTTCTCCCATCTCAATCAATTCATCATATATCGTCATTATTGCCTTTCACTTGCACGACCGAACGATGTGGATAATAATAATACTGCACGTGCATTGGACTAAGATGGAATCTGCAAGCATTCAATAAACAAGAGAAGACAAGGCAATATGGGCTCTTTTGTCAGATCAATAATAATGCATATAAGAGCCACTTCAACAATTTAATCATCATCTTCTCCTATCGACCCCCAAAGAAAAGAAATAAAACTATATACATGGGAAAGCTCCCAACAAGCAAAAAGAAGAACAAGAAATCTTTTTGGGTTTTCTTTTTAATTACTACTACAAGCATGGAAAGTAAACTAATTAAAAGATACAACTAATTTTTTGTTTTGTTTTTCTTAAGGTTTATTAAACACACAAGAAGAAAGCAATAAAAAGGAGATGAACTAGCATGGATAATACAATGAAAAGTATGAGCACCGACATCTAGCAATGAGTGTGTGAACATGAATGTAATGTCGATGAGAAATACATACTCCCCCAAGCTTAGACTTTTGGCCTAAGTTGGTCTATGGCCACGGTTGGCCTGGCGGATATCCATAGTAATAGTTGGGGTCGTACTGCGAAGAAGAAGACTCTGATTGCCGTTGGTTGGCAATCATCTCCAGATCCCACTGATAATTAGACTGTCGTGGAGGATCAACTTGTGGTTCCGACTCTGGCTCTGTGGCTGATGTAGGGTTTCGGTAGGCGTGAATAGCCTCCAACGGAACAAGGTACTTGCCTACAGATAAATCAAACAAGGAAGGAGCAGGCAGGGTAATAGTCTCAGGATGATGTTTATCAAAGAACAATTTGTATTTGAGCTCATTTCCCCTATTCTTAACAATAAAATCGTGTGCTACCATACTCTTATAATCTAAATAAACAGGAGGCAGCAATTTTTCTTCCTTCTCATAATGCCTAATAGGTATGTTAAAATGTGCAGCTAGGCGCGAGGCGAAGATGCCTCCAAAATTGGGGCCCTTAGTACGGTTAAGATTTAACCGCTTTGCAATAATAGCACCCATGTTGATTGTATCATCACGAAATAAGACGTGGCACAAAATAATAATATCAGGGGCACTCACATTTCCATAGTTTCCGCACCCGATTTAGCATCTACTAGCAAATATAGCAAAGTAACGTAGAACAGGAAAGTGTATGCTAGTAGTTCGTGCATCGGAAACCTTCCTCGTTTCCCCTATAGTGATGGTATCAATAAACCCATCCACATCGCCGCGATGTGGTTCCTCTATGATGCCCTCGAAAGGGATCAAACAAACCTGTCGTGGAGTTGACACGGCAGATGTCCTAGAGCAAGGACTTAGTCGTAGGGCCATTGCACTAGGAAGCTTAAAGGGGTTAATCGGGACAAAGGACACGAGAGAGTTTTATACTAGTTCGGCCCCTTACGATGAAGGTAAAAGCCTATGTCTAGTTGGGATTGGTATTGCTGAGGTTTTGACTTCCAAGAGGCTCAATTCGCCGGCTTGGTTATCGATTTGGTTGTTTTTTCTCTTGAGACGCCACCGGGTCGTCCCCTTATATACACGGGTCGACGCCTGGTGGCTTACAGAGTCCCGGCCGGCTCATAATCGTGTCCGGCTCGGTGACTTACTTTACATGCCTTTCCTTACAAGTCTTTTCGCACATATGGTAGTTTACAATAATGGGCCTTGAGCCGGCCCGAGGCCTTTGGGCTTTCTATATATACTAATAAACTATCATCTTGATTGTATATTGGGCTTCTTATTTAACCCGCCATTAAGGCTGACCCGGCCCCTCCTGGGCGGGTCTTAGCTGATAGTAATATCCCCAACATTAGGCCCCAGGTTGACTTTGAACTTTGTTCATTGTCAATCTTCAATACTTAGGCATAATCCATCCTGTGTCTGAAAATTTCCTTAACCCGCCGTGACGTCATCTTTTTGAAACACAAAAAACTTTCATGACGTCACCTTTCAACGGATCTTTCATTTTTAATGTCTTCCGGGAATTGAGGCGTCTGTTCAGTTGGATGATCATTATTGGGTCTCCTTGATTTTTGCGCCCGCTTGTTTGCACCTGCCCTTATAAATAAGCACGCGGCCAGTCCTTCCCATTCTCCTTTCTTCCTCATCTTCTTCCCCTTGCAACCTCCGTCGCTGCTTGAGCTCCGCCGCCGCCGCAACTCTCATCGTCGATGTCAAGCTTGGCTGCTGCATTACCCTAATTCCGACCAGAGGACGCGGCGACTCTTCGTGGCAGGCCTGCATCTCGTAAGTTTTCTTCTCTCACACACCTAGATCTGTTCTAGGTTTGCGAGTTCTTCACTGTTCTTCACCTGTTTGCCATGAATCATCTTGTAGATCTTCTCCGCAACTTCTTTTGATCCAAAGAAGAGATATAACCTGCGCGGTAGTTGTTTGGCATTCATTTTTGATATCAGTAGATCCCCTTTACCTGTATAGATGCTTCTTTATAGTCGAAGAACTCATCTGTACTAGGTTTTTAGGTCTAGAATATTTTCCTTTTTGAAACAGCCTTTTGATCTAAAATAATATCAATAATTTTGGGAAACTTGTTTGTCCCAACACTTAGCTGAATCCACATTCTGAAAGAATCTATAGTCATGGCGGTTTACCGCACCGGCTCTCTTTTCCTTATATGTCATTAGCCCTTAGTTAAACCGCCATTACTTGTTTTATAACTGACCGTAGGCCGAGCCGGCATGTTTATTATCTATTTTTTCAGTTCTCTGCACATCATGCCGTTAAAGACACCCACCGTCTGTAACTGGGTCCCTTCGTCCATAACCGAGGAACGGTTAAAAGAGTTCTTCATCATTGGGTTTATGCCTTCTAAGAATGTCATGTCTTATCGTGCTCCTGACCCGGAGGAAGAACACCCCAATCCAAAAGACGGAGAAGTGATTGTCTTTACTGATCACATGAATCATGGCTTCTCAACGCCCGGTTCAAAATTCTTCAGAGAGGTCCTTCATTTTTTCAAACTCCACTCTCAGGACCTTGGACCCAATTCCATTTCCAACATTTGCAACTTCCAAGTACTCTGTGAGGTGTATCTTCAGCAAGAGCCCACCGTAGAGCTGTTTAGGGAGTACTTTTACCTGCAGAACGAATGCACCAATGCTCCTAGCTTAGAACTTGGAGGCATCTCAATTCAGCGCCGCCAGGGTGCTGTTTTCCCTCTTATCGTCTTACCAAGTAACCCAAAAGACTGGAACCAAACTTGGTTTTATTGTTAGGATATTCTCCAGCAAACGAGAAGCCTCTGCTGGGTTAATGCCCGGGTCGTCTTGACTCCAAGTTCACCCTTCCGGATAAGCTCACCGTTGCTGAACGCAAGCGGCTACTTCCCTCCATCAGAAGAATCAATGCTTTGTTGGGCAGTGGTTTAACCAGAGTAGATCTGACCCGCTGCTGGATCTCATGGCGGGTTATTCCATTAGGCCATCGATCCAAACTGATGTATGAATATGACGGAAGCCCGAACAACTCTCTTCGTCACAGCTCAGTTGATCTCATCGAAGAAGATATTGTTTCAATGTCAACCCTTTTGGTAAATGGGAAGTACGAGGATTGCAGTATTGTCGGGTTGAGTCCTTTCTGCAAGATTAATCCGGTACCAGAAGTAAGTATATCTCTTTTTCTTTGTGTTTTGCCCAGCTATCAGTACTTAATACTAATCTTTCTTCTTATCTTTATAGGACAATTCTGACTTCTGCAAGGTGAAATATGACCACGAAGCTGCCAAGAAGGCGTAAGCCGCCGCTATGAACACCAAGAAGACAACCCGGAAATCAAAGAAGAAGAGGAAAACTACTGCTGAGGATTTAATGAAGCTTGATGACTCGTCTGACTCGGAGGTAGCCCTTGATTCCCTTGGCCAATTTTTTAACAATCTTATTGATACAGACCCTTACTAGGATGACACTGGGGCTAGCCAGGCCGGGGAAGCAGAGGTAACTATCATTTCCTCCGACTCAGAGCCCTTACCAAGACACAAAGTTCGACGAGTGATCCGTAAAGTAAGGTTTTCTAACCCCTTAGCTTACTTGGATCCCAACTTTCATTTGAAAAAGCAGCAGCATGAAAGACGTCGTGAAGTTGAGATTGAAGATGAGCCGGCTGTCGTCCCTGAACAGACCCCTCGGAAACGTCCGAACGAGGTTTACTTATTACTATCCTTACCTTTGTTTTAATGAATCCTGCTCCTTGTATTTCCTTTAACTCCTTTCATTGACCTTTTCAGGAGGTGTCTCGTTCCTCGGGCGACTCACCACAAACACAATTTCCGGCTTTCAAGACTGCTCCTGGGTAACTAAAAATCCTCTTTTCTTCCAAGTTTGATCAATTGTTATCTTAATGCTGATTGTCCTGCAATATTTTTCTTTAGTGGTCAAGCTAAGTCCAAGAAAGCAAAGGAAACAAAACCAGTGGAAGATCCGCCAGTACTGGCATCTGAGCCGGCTAGGCCACCTTCTCCCTTGACTGTCGCCCCAGAAGACCTGCCTATTGTTCATGAAGCAAATCCTCTAGAGGCATCCCTTGCCAAGAATACTATTAATCCTTCTGCAGCTGGTCCATCAAGCTCAGCCGGCCCACCGTCTCCCCATGTTCAAGATATTCAAATTACTGGGAGCCGCTATGTTGAGCCGGGGAACCCGACGGTATTGGCATAGTGCACAGCTTAGCAAGAAGATTTGGAGAGGCGGAAGGTTCGTCTTGATGTTGCCAACTATGACCGTCTTAATGCCAGTGATATCTTATCCGGCTATCTCAGTCATGTACACTCCAGTCGTGATTCTGAGATTGAGATGGTCAAGCAGCTTCAATTGAAGTATGAGGTATGTAGTTTCCGGTTTACCAATATTCCTTCAGCCCCCAAGTCTGTAGATTATGAGAGAAACAGAATAACATGTAGACTTACAATATAGACTGATACCTTTATGTCTGAATCTTTGCCTGATATTGGTAGAACAAGACTTCACCCATAGTCCCCAAGGACTAGTTTATTTAATCATTAATGAATCAGTACTTCAGAATTGAACACCATCTGTAAAACACTTAACATTCCAGTTTATCTTTGATAACCTTGCTAAACTGTGTACATTAGCCCCCAAGTGCCAAGTGTTGTTACTTTGTAAAGGACTTGGGACTTCTAATATGCTGGTAGAGTCACAAAAATTTGATTTGGCATACATTAGCCCCCAAGTGCCAAGTGCTGTTACTTTGTAAAGTACTTGGGACTTTGAATTTTGAATATGTATATTGGAATTTAAACCCAAATCTTGACTTATCTGAATGTTTCACAGAATGCATTATCTGAACTGAACTCCCAATTGACTGACGCAAAGACCCGGCTAGCAAGCCAGGAGTCAGAAATCAAATCTTCCACCTCCAAATTGCAAATGAACCTTTCTGAAATGGAGACTTTGAAGACCAACCTTGCTGCCAAAGAGAAAACTTGGGAGAATGAGAAAACACTCCTGACCCGCCGAGCTGAAACAGCCGAAACAGCTCTGAAAGAAATTTCAACAGAGCTGAACAATTTGAAGGGTCGGGTATCTCAGATGGTTACTGTGATTTTTGGTAAGCCGTCTGAATTGATCTTGACTATAATTGTTTGTCAAACCGGAGTATGATCCGCGAACTGACTCTGTTAAATATATACAGGTCCGCGAAGCAAAAATCTGAACCAAGACCCGCTGATTAAACTGAAGGCAGTATACACCTTGGTTCAACAATTATACATTGGTACACAACGGGCTCTGGCCGCTATCTCTCCGGTAAATCAAGGATCCAACTGGCTTAGCGATGTCCTGAAGAAGCTATCCATCCTTCCTGCTAGATTCCAAGAGGTAAAACGCTCCTGTGCGCGAGCCGGTGCACTGACTGCCCTAAGCCGCACCAAAGCTTGGGTGCCAGACCTAGACCCGGCGGACGTTGCAAGGGGTTATCCTACCGTGAAGGAGGACGCGTCTCCTTTTGATCAAGATGGCTTTATAGCCTGTGTCCGTGAAGTCCGGCCTCAGGCGACTAGCCTTGGAGATGACACCAACGTGGACAAATACCAGCAGGGTTTTGATAGTGCAAATAAGAAGATGGCCACCCCTTCATACAAAGTTGCTGATCTGATCCCACCCATAAGAGAAGATACATTTGCCCCGGAAATTGACCCGGTCGGCCTTATTGACGACGAAGCTGAATTTGTCGCCATGAACGGGTTTTACTGGTCAAAATCCAACTTACAACAGACTCAAAATGGTGAACCGGCGAGGGAAGGACAATGATCATCTTCACGGGTTTATTAAAGTCTTGTAATAGCTTAGCTGTTTAAGACACTGCCTGCTTGCTTATGCCATCGCGCATAAAACACATCTACGTGAATTTGTGCTTCCAGATGCCAATGCTTAATACTTTCTTATGCATCGTTTAATGCTTGTCTCTGCAATGTTTGTACTATGTTCCTGTGAACACAAGGAAAAAACCTGGCAACGCGGTTTAGAACCAACTGGGCTTAAACACCTAATTTACGGCCCATATTTCTACCTCAAAAATAGAGACAAATATAAATGAAGGATAAGGTTTAATACCAACTCTGTTGTTAACGCAGTCGATAAGTGCGTGTAAGTAAAAACCATACCTTGTCCTTGTTGATCCTTAGATCGCCGGTTTACATAACCCGGGTGATGAATTTGAGAATTCAATATAAAAGTTAAGACTCCTTGAATATTCAATAATCATCATATTTCAGTAGCTCGTACCTTCAGATCCTTAGACCACCGGCTTGGATACCCCGGGCGGCTGTGTTGTCCAATAATTGAGCCGGCGAAGAAAATCAGGCCATCTCATTTGTAATATTGAAACAACAAAAACTCAAAGGCAAGCAACAGATAACAAACATAATTTTAACTCTGTATTTAAAAGATTGGGGGTTTCTGATTCGAATATGATCAGTAAACCGGACCAAAGGGGTTAAGCTAAGGTTCGAATACGACCATATAGCCCCTAGTGGCTTTGGCGTTGCGCCGATCAAGAGGGTACCGACAGCTATGTTCTCTTTGGTTCGAATATGACCTATGTTTGAACAGGAAGCCCCCAAATGACCTTGAGAGGTTTTTAATGACCCTGATTCGAATACGATCCAAGTCGGCTCAAAAGGGGTTAAGCTATGATTCGGATACGATCAAGAAGCCCCCAAGTGAGTTTGGCCTTGAGCCGATCAAGAGGGTTACGACAGCTATGTTCTCTTTGGTTCGAATACGACCTATGTTTGAACAGGAAGCCCCCCAAGTGATCATGAGATTTACATCTAGATTCGAATACGATCATAAGCCGGACTAGAAAAGGTTAAACTTGATTCAAATATGATCAGCTCCTTAATAGTCATTTGTGAAATAATAATAAAAATGCATAATCTTTGAAAAGAAAAGAGACCGATGGTCTTACTTTATTGCTTATCATCGTATATACAATGTGAACGTATGTACATGATGAGAGCCGGTGGCTCAGGTATAATATGGCCGAAGTTGAGCAATGTTCCACGGCCGACGGGTCTCCTCTTCTGACTTACGTGAGTCTGCGTGCTCTCGAACGTCAATGAGGTAGTAAGACCCGTTGTTTAAATTTTTACTGACCACAAAGGGTCCTTCCCAAGGTGGGGATAGCTTGTGTGCATCTGAAAGATCTTGGATGAGCCGGAGCACCAAGTCGCCTTCCTGAAAAGTCCTGGTCTTAACCCGACGGCTGTGATAACGACGCAGGTCCTGTTGATAGATTGTTGACCATGCTACTGCTAAGTCTCTTTGTTCATCCAATAAGTCAAGCGCATCCTGTCTGGCTTTTTCATTGTTAGCTTCAACATAAGCCACCACGCGGGGCAAGTCATGACGGATGTCACTGGGTAATACTGCTTCTACCCCATAAACCATGAAGAAGGGTGTGTAACCCGTAGACCTGTTGGGCATAGTATTGATGCTCTATAACACTGAAGGAAACTCCTCTACCCAACAACCTGGCGTTCGCTGTAAAGGAACCATAAGCCGGGGTTTTAGCCCTTTCAGAATTTCCTGATTGGCTCTCTCAGCTTGACCACTGGATTGAGGATGAGCTACAGAAGAAACATCAAGCCGGATGTGCTCTCGCTGACAAAACTCTTCCATAGCCCCTTGGGAGAGATTAGTGCCATTGTCTGTGATAATACTGTGTGGAAAACCGAAACAGAAGATTATTTTCTTCATGAACTAAACCGCCGTGGCTGCATCACACTTAATCACAGGCTCCGCCTCAACCCATTTAGTGAACTTATCAACAACCACCAGGAGATATGTGTTCTTGTCCTTAGACCTTTTGAAAGGTCCCACCATGTCAAGCCCCCAGACTGCAAATGGCCAAGTGATTGGAATCATCCGGAGCTCTTGAGCCGGCACATGCGCTCATCGTGCAAATGTTTGACACCCATCACATCTACTGACCAAATCTTCTGCATCAGCATGAGCCATCAACCAGTAAAAACCATGACGAAACGCCTTGGCCACTAAAGATTTTGACCCGGCGTGATGACCACAATCGCCTTCATGGATCTCACGAAGGATTTCTTGACCTTCCTCGGGGGAAACACACCGCTGAAATGCTCCGGAAACACTGCGATGAAATAACTCTCCATCCGAAATCGTCATGGACTTAGACCTCCGGGTTATCTGTCGAGCCAGAGTCTCATCTGCTGGCAATTCTCCCCTGGAGTCATACTCATCCCCAAAGGCTACCTCCAGCTCAATCTTACCAACGGGGTATGTCGACTTACCGGGTACTACACCATGAAAAACAGTGTTGGATTGTTTAAGATTTTTATCCGTCAATCCCATCTTGCGGAATGTCTCATAGTAAAGGATGTTGATGCTGCTGCCTCCGTCCATGAGTACCTTAGTAAACTTGTACCCACCAACCTGAGGTGCCACTACCAAAGCCAAGTGACCCGGATTATCAACCGGGGTGGGTGATCCTCTCTGCTCCACACAATAGGCTGCTCCGACCAACATAGATAACGTGGGATTGCCGATTCGACGGCATTGACGGCCCTCTTGTGGAGTTTCTGGTCTCTCTTACATAAACTGGTAGTAAAGACATGATTGCCCACTACTCAACTGCTTCGGGTTGCTCTGATAGCCGGATTGTTGCTGCTATTGATTTCCTTGGTTGTGTTGCTGATTATAACCTCCCTGGTGACTGGGATGCCCCTGACCATGAAAACCTCCTCCGCTTGAACCGGCGCCTGGGCCCTGAAAGCCGCCTCCACCTGAGCCGCCACCCGGGCCGTGACCTCCATCAAATGTGTTTGAATTTTTAAACGCCTTCATGATCGTGCAATCCTTCCACAAGTGGGTGGCTGGCTTCTCCCGGGTGCCGTGCTTTGGACAAGGTTCATTCAATAACTGCTCAAGGGTGGGGCCTGACCCGCCCGATTGAGGGGGTTGTCTGCCCTTGCACCGCTGATTACCACCCTGCGCATTAGTATTAGCAACAAACTCATCAGCCTTACGCTTATTACCTCCTTGATTTGCTGGGTTATGCTGGTGACCCTTGCCATTGCCGTTCTTCTTTCCCTTTGTTGATTTTTCTTCATCAGATGCCGGGTCTTTGGTGGTATCGGAGTCGGCATACTTGACAAGAGCCGCCATCAATATTCCCATGTCATTACAGTCACGTTTAAGCCGCCCCAACTTCTGCTTCAGAGGTTCAAAACGGCAATTCTTCTCCAACATCAAAACTGCTAAGCCGGCATCCATCTTATCAGATGAATGTATTATTTCCTTGACCCGGCGCACCCAATGGTTTGTAGATTCTCCATCCTCTTGCTTGCAATTGGTCAGATCCACAATCGACATTGGTTGCTTACACGTGTCTTTAAAGTTCTGGATGAACCGTGCCTTCAACTCTGCCCATGAGCCGATGGAATTGGGTGGTAATCCTTTCAACCAGGTCCGAGCCGTTCCATCCAACATCATGGTAAAATACTTGGTCATTGCATCATCACTAACCTCCAACAGCTCCATGGCCATCTCGTAACTCTCAATCCAAGCCCCTGGCTGTAAGTCAGTCATGTAGTTAGGCACCTTACGAGGTCCCTTGAAATCCTTGGGCAACCACTCATTGCGTATGGCTGGGACCAGGCAAGGTACGCCTCCGGTTCTTGTAGCCACTCCTGCCTCAACCGAGGTTGCTGGATAAGCCGGAAAGGTTTGGTGAGCTGCCTGCTCTGCTGCTATTTGAGCCGTCTGTTCCGCCTCTTGACAGATCCTCTCCTGATCCGCCAAGTTAAGAGCTCCAGCCCGCACCGGCTCATACCTATATGGCAGGTTGTGACGTTGAGCATTACCTGACATTTCTTCAGATTCCATGTGCCTACTGTAACTCGGGCTCCGGCTTGGGCGAGTTGAATGAATCCTGTCTCGAATGTAGGAGTATGCATCCTGCTGGGCCAAAGCTGTCTAAAGTAGTTCTCTTACCCTCCGGGTTTCAATTGTTGTTGGCGAGTTGCCTTCCATCGGGAGAACTGCCAATCGAGCCGACGCCGCAATGAGGTTCTCCATGGGGTTGGAGAAGTGACCCAGGGGTGTTGATATATAACGAGGAGAAGTTGTATTCACGCGTGGCGGCTCCATGGGGCGTGGCTGAACTGGTGCACCGGGCGTCTCGGCCCAGTTTGCCTCCGGCGGGTTGCTCCCTCCAGCTCTGGGTGTATGGAACAGATTCCTCGTATCCAGTGTTAGAGGCAGACGCGACTGATTTTTCTGACGCCTCCTCCTCATGACTTCGTTTGACGCATTAAGATCCACAGAGAGCCGGAAGGATTCTGCTTCAAGCTGCTGAGCACGAGCATCCAAAGCTGCTCGTTCTGCTGCCATCCGGGTTTCCTCCGCGGCCAAATTTTCCTTAGCTTGCACCATCTCCTCCCGCACGCGTGCCACTTCCGCGTCATGCTGGGCTTTATCCGCCGGCTCTATCGCAGTGGTTAACAGAGTCGTCAGTTTATCCATGAGGTCCATGAGAACCTGAGTCGGGGGGCGCGCGGGGTCTCCTGACCCAGCAGCTGCCGACCAAGTGGCGGCTGCTGTTGCTGCGGTGGAGTTCTGCCGGGCTGCGTCCCTGCCATGAAGACTTCGGCCCAATTTGGCGGCTCAAGGGGGTCCGGAATACTGCTGCCATCGGAACAGCCTCCGAGCAAGCCATCTTGCAGTTGGTACAATGAGTCCGTCTCACCTGTTGATGATGTCGTATCAGAGCAGATGGCCGTCTCCCCGCCTTCCATTGAATCTTCGGAGTATTCACCGCCATGGATGCAGCCTACGAAGGCATGCTTCACGACAGATTGAACACGGGTGGACCCGGCGCGCCAAGCCGTTTCGATGAGGTCGGTGTGGACATCCGGCTCAGGCTCTGACTCGCCGATCCGGCCAATGAAGACGTGAATTCTGCCGAAGGGGACCCGGTACCCGTACTCGATTGAGCCGGCCTCGGGGCCCCAGCCTTCGTCGTTGATGTAGATCTTGCCGCGGCGACTCTTGGTCATCCGGCCGACAGCATATCCCTTGAGCCCTTTGAAGCTGCCCTTCAAGAACTCAAATCCACCGTGCGCTGGCCCCACGGTGGGCGCCAACTGTCGTGGAGTTGACACGGCAGATGTCCTAGAGCAAGGACTTAGTCGTAGGGCCATCGCGCTAGGAAGCTTAAAGGGGTTAATCGGGACAAAGGACACGAGAGAGATTTATACTAGTTTGGCCCCTTACGATGAAGGTAAAAGCCTACGTCTAGTTGGGATTGGTATTGCTGAGGTTTCGACTTCCAAGAGGCTCAATTCACCGTCTTGGTTATCGATTTGGTTGTTTTTTCTCTTGAGCCACCACCGGGTCGTCCCCTTATATACATGGGTCGATGCCTGGTGGCTTACAGAGTCCCGGCCGGCTCATAATCGTGTCCGGCTCGGTGACTTCCTTTACATGCCTTTCCTTACAAGTCTTTCCGCACATATGGCGGTTTACAATAATCGGCCTTGAGCCGGCCCGAGGCCTTTGGGCTTTCTATATATACTAATAAACTATCATCTTGACTGTATATTGTGAAGGAAATATGCCCTAGAGGCAATAATAAAGTTATTATTTATTTCCTTATATATCATGATAAAAGTTTATTATTCATGCTAGAATTGCATTAACCGGAAACATAATACATGTGTGAATACATAGACAAACAAAGTGTCACTAGTATGCCTCTACTAGACTAGCTTGTTAATCAAAGATGGTTATGTTTCCTAACCATGGACAAAGAGTTGTAATTTGATTAACAGGATCACATCATTAGTTGAATGATCTGATTGACATGACCCATTCCATTAGCTTAGCACCCGATCGTTTAGTATGTTGCTATTGCTTTCTTCATGACTTATACATGTTCCTATGACTATGAGATTATGCAACTCCTATTTGCCGGAGGAACACTTTGTGTGCTACTAAAGGTCACAACGTAACTGGGTGATTATAAAGGAGCTCTACAGGTGTCTCCAAAGGTACATGTTGGGTTAGCATATTTCGAGATTAGGATTTGTCACTCCGGTTGTCGGAGAGGTATCTCTGGGCCCTCTTGGTAATGCACATCACATAAGCCTTGCAAGCATTGCGACTAATGAGTTAGTTGCGGGATGATGGATTACAGAACAAGTAAAGAGACTTGCCGGTAACAAGATTGAACTAGGTATAGGATACCGACGATCGAATCTCGGGCAAGTAACATACCGATGACAAAGGGAACAACGTATGTTGTTATGCGGTCTGACCGATAAAGATCTTCGTAGAATATGTAGGAGCCAATATGAGCATCCAGGTTCCGCTATTGGTTATTGACCGGAGACGTGTCTCGGTCATGTCTACATTGTTCTCGAACCCGTAGGGTCCGCACGCTTAAGGTTTCGATGGCAGTTATATTATGAGTTTATGAGTTTTGATGTACCGAAGTTAGTTCGGAGTCCCGGATGTGATCACGGACATGATGAGGAGTCTCGAAATGGTCGAGACATAAAGATTGATATATTGGACGGCTGTATTCGGACACCGGAAGTGTTTCGGGTGATTTCGGAGAAAACCAGAGAGCCGGAGGGTTACCGGAACCCCCCCGGGAGAAGTAATGGGCCATATGGGCCTTAGTTGAGAGAGAGAGGGGCAGCCAGAGGTGGGCTGCGCGCCTCCTCCCCCCTGGTCCGAATTGGACGAGGAGAGGGGGGCGGCGCCCCCCTTTCCCTCTCCCTCCCCACTTCTTTCCCCCTCCTAGTAGGAGTCCTACTCCTACTAGGAGGAGGACTCCTCCTGGCGTCCCTATAGGGGCCGGCCGGCCTCCTCCCCTTGCTCCTTTATATACGGGGGCAGGGGGGCACCCCTAGATACAAGTTGATCCACGTGATCATATTCTTAGCCATGTGCGGTGCCCCCTTCCACCATAGTCCTCAATAATATTGTAGCGGTGCTTAGGCGAAGCCCTGCGACGGTAGTACATCAAGATCGTCACCACGCCATCGTGCTGACAGAACTCTTCCCCGACACTTTGCTGGATCGGAGTCCGGGGATCGTCATCGAGCTGAACGTGTGCTAGAACTCGGAGGTGCCGTAGTTTCGGTGCTTGATCGGTCGGGCCGTGGAGACGCACGACTACATCAACCAAACGCTTCCATTGTCGATCTACAAGGGTACGTAGATCATACTCTCCCCTCTCGTTGCTATGCATCACCATGATCTTGCATGTGCGTAGGAAAATTTTGAAATTACTACGTTCCCCAACAGTGGTATCAGAGCCTAGGTTTTATATGTTGATGTTATATGCACGAGTAGAACACAAGTGAGTTGTGGGCGATATAAGTCATACTGCTTACCAGCATGTCATACTTTGGTTCGACGGTATTGTTGGACGAAGCGGCCCGGACCGACATTACGCGTACGCTTACGCAAGACCGGTTCTCCCGACGTGCTTTGCACATAGGTGGCTTGCGGGTGACAGTTTCTCCAACTTTAGTTGAACCAAGTGTGGCTACGCCCGGTCCTTGCGAAGGTTAAAACAGCACCAACTTGACAAACTATCGTTGTGGTTTTGATGCGTAGGTAAGATTGGTTCTTGCTTAAGCCCGTAGCAGCCACGTAAAACTTGCAACAACAAAGTAGAGGATTTCTAACTTGTTTTTGCAGGGCATGTTGTGATGTGATATGGTCAAGACATGATGCTAAATTTTATTGTATGAGATGATCATGTTTTGTAACCGAGTTATCGACAACTGGTAGGAGCCATATGGTTGTCGTTGTATGCAATGGAATCGCCCTATAATGCTTTACTTTATCACTAAGTGGTAGCGATAGTCGTAGAAGCATAAGATTGGCGAGACGACAACAATGCTACGATGGAGATCAAGGTGTCGCACCAGTGACGATGGTGATCACGACGGTGCTTCGAGGATGGAGATCACAAGCACAAGATGATGATGGCCATATCATACCACTTATATTGATTGCCTGTGATGTTTATCTTTTATGCATCTTATCTTGCTT
Source organism: Triticum dicoccoides (assembly GCF_002162155.2). NCBI lineage: Eukaryota > Viridiplantae > Streptophyta > Magnoliopsida > Poales > Poaceae > Triticum > Triticum dicoccoides. Next base: position 111,937,575 of record NC_041390.1, read on the forward strand.
TGTTTGACGGTAGCATTATAAGATGATCTCTCACTAAATTTCAAGATAAAAATGTTCTCCCTGAGTATGCACCGTTGCCAAAGTTCGTCGTGCCCAGACACCACATGATGATCGGGTGTGATAAGCTCTACGTCCATCTACAACGGGTGCAAGCCAGTTTTGCACACGCAGAATACTCAGGTTAAACTTGACGAGACTAGCATATGCAGATATGGCCTCGGAACACTGAGATCGAAAGATCGAGCGTGAATCATATAGTAGATATGATCAACATAGCGATGTTCACCATTGAAAACTACTCCATTTCACGTGATGATCGGTTATGGTTTAGTTGATTTGGATCACGTGATCACATAGATGATTAGAGGGATGTCTATCTAAGTGGGAGTTCTTGAGTAATATGATTAAATTGAACTTAAATTTATCATGAACTTAGTCCCTGATAGTATCTTGCTTGTTTATGTTAATTGTAGATAAATGGCCCGTGCTGTTGTTCCATTAAATTTTAATGCGTTCCTTGAGAAAGCAAAGTTGAAAGATGATGGTAGCAATTACACGGACTGGGTCCGTAACTTGAGGATTGTCCTCATTGCTGCACAAAAGAATTACGTCCTGGAAGCACCGCTGGGTGCCAGGCCTGCTGCTGGAGGAACACCAGATGTTATGAACGTCTGGCAGAGCAAAGCTGATGACTACTCGATAGTTCAGTGTGCCATGCTTTACGGCTTAGAATCGGGACTTCAACGACGTTTTGAACGTCATGGAGCATATGAGATGTTCCAGGAATTGAAGTTAATATTTCAAGCAAATGCCCGGATTGAGAGATATGAAGTCTCCAATAAGTTCTATAGCTGCAAGATGGAGGAGAAAAGTTCTGTCAGTGAGCATATACTCAAAATGTATGGGTATAATAATCACTTGATTCAGATGGGATTTAATCTTCCAGATGATTGCGTCATTGACAGAATTCTCCAATCACTGCCACCAAGCTATAAGATCTTTGTGATGAACTATAATATGCAAGGGATGAATAAGACTATTCCCGAGCTCTTCGCAATGCTGAAAGCTGCGGAGGTAGAAATCAAGAAGGAGCATCAAGTGTTGATGGTAAACAAGACCACTAGTTTCATGAAAAAGGGCAAAGGAAAGAAGAAGGGGAACTTCAAGAAGAAAAGCAAGCAAGTTGCTGATCAGGAGAAGAAACCCAAGTCTGGATCTAAGCCTGAAACTGAGTGCTTCTACTGCAAGCAGACTGGTCACTGGAAGCGGAACTGCCCCAAGTATTTGGCGGATAAGAAGGATGGAAAGGTGAACAAAGGTATATGTGATATACATGTTATTGATGTGTACCTTACTAGAGCTCGCAGTAGCACCTGGGTATTTGATACTGGTTCTATTGCTAATATTTGCAACTCGAAACAGGGACTACGGATTAAGCGAACACTGGCAAAGGACGAGGTGACGATGCGCGTGGGAAATGGTTCTAAAGTCGATGTGATCGCGGTCGGCAGGCTACCTCTACATCTACCTTCGGGATTAATATTAGACCTAAATAATTGTTATTTGGTGCCAGCGTTGAGCATGAACATTATATCTGGATCTTGTTTAATGCGAGACGGTTATTCATTTAAATCAGAGAATAATGGTTGTTCTATTTATATGAGTAATATCTTTTATGGTCATGCACCTTTGAAGAGTGGTCTATTTTTGATGAATCTCGATAGTAGTAACACACATATTTATAATGTTGAAGCCAAAAGATGCAGAGTTGATAGTGATAGTGCAACTTATTTGTGGCATTGCTGTTTAGGTCATATCGGTGTAAAGCGCATGAAGAAACCCCATACCGATGGACTTTTGGAACCTCTTGATTATGAATCACTTGGTACTTGCGAACCGTGCCTCATGGGCAAGATGACTAAAACACCGTTCTCCGGTACAAAGGAGAGAGCAACAGATTTGTTGGAAATCATACATACAGATGTATGTGGTCCGATGAATGTTGAGGCTCGTGGCGGATATCGTTATTTTCTCACCTTCACAGATGATTTAAGCAGATATGGGTATATCTACTTAATGAAGCATAAGTCTGAAACATTTGAAAAGTTCAAAGAATTTCAGAGTGAAGTTGAAAATCATTGTAACAAGAAAATAAAGTTTCTGCGATCTGATCGTGGAGGAGAATATTTGAGTTACGAGTTTGGTCTACATCTGAAACAATGCGGAATAGTTTCGCAACTCACGCCACCCAGAGCACCTCAGCGTAATGGTGTGTCCGAACGTTGTAATCGTACTTTACTTGATATGGTGCGATCTATGATGTCTCTTACAAATTTACCGCTATCATTTTGGGGTTATGCTTTAGAGACAGCCGCATTCACGTTAAATAGGGCACCATCAAAATCCGTTGAGACGACACCTTATGAACTATGGTTTGGCAAGAAATCAAAGTTGTCATTTCTTAAAGTTTGGGGCTGCGATGCTTATGTGAAAAAGCTTCAACCTGATAAGCTCGAACTCAAATCGGAGAAATGTGTCTTCATAGGATACCCAAAGGAGACTGTTGGTTACACCTTCTATCACAATCCGAAGGCAAGACATTCGTTGCTAAGAATGGATCCTTTCTAGAGAAGGTGTTTCTCTCGAAAGAAGTGAGTGGGAGGAAAGTAGAACTTGACAAGGTAACTGTACCTGCTCCCTTATTGGAAAGTGGTACATCACAGAAACCAGTTTCTGCGACACCTACACCAATTAGTGAGGAAGCTAATGATAATGATCATGAAACTTCAGAACAAGATACTACTGAACCTCGTAGATCAACCAGAGTAAGATCCGCGCCAGAGTGGTACGATAATCCTGTTCTGGAAGTCATGCTACTAGATCATGATGAACCTATGAACTATGAAGAAGCGATGGTGAGCCCAGATTCCGAAAAATGGCTTGAAGCCATGAAATCTGAGATGGGATCCATGTATGAGAACAAAGTATGGACTTTGGTTGACTTGCCCGATGATCAACAAGCAATTGAGAATAAATGGATCTTCAAGAAGAAGACTGACGCTGACGGTAATATTACTGTCTACAAAGCTCGACTTGTCGCAAAAGGTTTTCAACAAGTTCAAGGGGTTGACTACGATGAGACCTACTCACCCGTAGCGATGCTTAAGTCTGTCCGAATCATGTTAGCAATTGCCGCATTTTATGATTATGAAATTTGGCAGATGGATGTCAAAACTGCATTCCTGAATGGATTTCTAGAAGAAGAGTTGTATATGATGCAACTGGAAGGTTTTGTCAATCCAAAGGGAGCTAACAAAGTGTGCAAGCTCCAGCGATCCATTTATGGACTGGTGCAAGCTTCTCGGAGTTGGAATAAACGCTTTGATAGTGTGATCAAAGCATTTGGTTTTATACAGACCTTTGGAGAAGCCTGTATTTACAAGAAAGTGAGTGGGAGCTCTGTAGCATTTCTGATATTATATGTGGATGACATATTACTGATTGGAAATGATATAGAATTTCTGGATAGCATAAAGGGATACTTGAATAAGAGTTTTTCAATGAAAGACCTCGGTGAAGTTGCTTACATATTAGGCATAAAGATCTATAGAGATAGATCAAGACGCTTAATTGGACTTTCACAAAGCACATACCTTGACAAGATTTTGAAAAAGTTCAAAATGGATCAAGCAAAGAAAGGGTTCTTGCCTGTGCTACAAGGTGTGAAGTTGAGTCAGACTCAATGCCCGACCACTGCAGAAGATAGAGAGAAAATGAAAGATGTTCCCTATGCTTCAGCCATAGGCTCTATCATGTATGCAATGCTGTGTACCATACCTGATGTGTGCCTTGCTATAAGTCTAGCAGGGAGGTACCAAAGTAATCCAGGAGTGGATCACTGGACAGCGGTCAAGAACATCCTGAAGTACCTGAAAAGAACTAAGGATATGTTTCTCGTGTATGGAGGTGACAAAGAGCTCATCGTAACCGGTTACGTTGATGCAAGCTTTGACACTGATCCGGACGATTCTAAATCGCAAACCGGATACATGTTTACATTAAACGGTGGAGCTGTCAGTTGGTGCAGTTCTAAACAGAGCGTCGTGGCGGGATCTATGTGTGAAGCGGAATACATAGCTGCTTCGGAAGCAGCGAATGAAGGAGTCTGGATGAAGGAGTTCATATCTGATCTAGGTGTCATAACTAGTGCATCGGGTCCAATGAAAATCTTTTGTGACAATACTGGCGCAATTGCCTTGGCAAAGGAATCCAGATTTCACAAGAGAACCAAGCACATCAAGAGACGCTTCAATTCCATCCGGGATCTAGTCCAGGTGGGAGACATAGAGATTTGCAAGATACATACGGATCTGAATGTAGCAGACCCGTTGACTAAGCCTCTTCCACGAGCTTAACATGATCAGCACCAAGGCTCCATGGGTGTTAGAATCATTACTGTGTAATCTAGATTATTGACTCTAGTGCAAGTGGGAGACTGAAGGAAATATGCCCTAGAGGCAATAATAAAGTTATTATTTATTTCCTTATATATCATGATAAAAGTTTATTATTCATGCTAGAATTGTATTAACCGGAAACATAATACATGTGTGAATACATAGACAAACAAAGTGTCACTAGTATGCCTCTACTAGACTAGCTTGTTAATCAAAGATGGTTATGTTTCCTAACCATGGACAAAGAGTTGTCATTTGATTAACAGGATCACATCATTAGTTGAATGATCTGATTGACATGACCCATTCCATTAGCTTAGCACCCGATCATTTAGTATGTTGCTATTGCTTTCTTCATGACTTATACATGTTCCTGTGACTATGAGATTATGCAACTCCCGTTTGCCGCAGGAACACTTTGTGTGCTACCAAACATCACAACGTAACTGGGTGATTATAAAGGAGCTCTATAGGTGTCTCCAAAGGTACATGTTGGGTTGGCATATTTCGAGATTAGGATTTGTCACTCCGATTGTCGGAGAGGTATCTCTGGGCCCTCTTGGTAATGCACATCACATAAGCCTTGCAAGCATTGCGACTAATGAGTTAGTTGCGGGATGATGGATTACGGAACAAGTAAAGAGACTTGCCGGTAACGAGATTGAACTAGGTATAGGATACCGACGATCGAATCTCGGGCAAGTAACATACCGATGACAAAGGGAACAACGTATGTTGTTATGCGGTCTGACCGATAAAGATCTTCGTAGAATATGTAGGAGCCAATATGAGCATCCAGGTTCCGCTATTGGTTATTGACCGGAGACGTGTCTCGGTCATGTCTACATTGTTCTCGAACCCGTAGGGTCCGCACGCTTAAGGTTTCGATGACAGTTATATTATGAGTTATAGTTTTGATGTACCGTAGTTAGTTCGGAGTCCCGGATGTGATCACGGACATGACGAGGAGTCTCGAAATGGTCGAGACATAAAGATTGATATATTGGACGGCTATATTCGGACACCAGAAGTGTTCCGGGTGATTTCGGAGAAAACCGGAGAGCCGGAGGGTTACCGGAACCCCACGGGAGAAGTAATGGGCCATATGGGCCTTAGTGGAGAGAAAGAGGGGCAGCCAGAGGTGGGCTGCGCGCCTCCTCCCCCCTGGTCCGAATTGGACTAGGAGAGGGGGCGACGCCCCCCCTTTCCCTCTTCCTCCCCACTTCTTTCCCCCTCCTAGTAGGAGTCCTACTCCTACTAGGAGGAGGACTCCTCCTGGCGCGCCTATAGGGGCCGGCCGGCCTCCTCCCCTTGATCCTTTATATACGGGGGCAGGGGGCACCCCTAGATACAAGTTGATCCACGTGATCATATTCTTAGCCGTGTGCGGTGCCCCCTTCCACCATAGTCCTCGATAATATTGTAGCGGTGCTTGGGCGAAGCCCTGCGACGGTAGTACATCAATATTATCACCACGCCGTCGTGCTGACGGAACTCTTCCCCGACACTTTGCTGGATCGGAGTCCGGGGATCGTCATCGAGCTGAACGTGTGCTAGAACTCGGAGGTGCCGTAGTTTCGGTGCTTGATCGGTCGGGCCGTGGAGACGCACGACTACATCAACCAAACGCTTCCGTTGTCGATCTACAAGGGTACGTAGATCATACTCTCCCCTCTCGTTGCTATGCATCACCATGATCTTGCGTGTGCATAGGAAAACTTTGAAATTACTATGTTTCCCAACATATTGGGCTTCTTATTTAACCCGCCATTAAGGCTGACCTGGCCCCTCCTGGGCGGGTCTTAGCTGATAGTAATATCCCCAACAAAACCCGACAAAAATCACGAAGTGACATCTCCTTATTCTCATCATATAAATAAAACTCCACCATAGGTGGTGAGCTCCTAGCATGGAAATGAAAGTTTTGCACAAAGATATTGGTGAGTAAGAGATACTGTTCGCGCTGGTCGTGGAGGAAGGCGGTGAGGCCTGCATTCTCAGCCAATTCATAGAAATCATCATAAATCCCGACTGCTCTCAAGAAATCATCACAAGGCCATTCACACGGCCGAACCTCCGCGATGCGAGGCAGATTATATTTGGGCTTCTTTGCTTCTTCATTTTGCTTTTCCTTCGAGCTTCGGCTCGATGATCCCCTCAGAAATCTCTTCATTATTTTCTGAAAAATTCTGAAATTCTTAGTAACTTCAAATAAAAGTGAACCAAACTCAACAAAATTGATAGCAACTACTCCTACAAGTGCCTAGAGCCTATATCATGCATCAAAACTACTTGGAACCACATAAATTTGACATACAAGCTCAAGAACATGGTCACCTAGGCAACACAAATTTGCAATGAATAAAGCACTAGAACAAAAAATAATTGGACCAATGGAGGAGTCACATACCAAGGAACAGTCCCCCAAAGCAGTTTTGTGAGAGGTGCTTTGAGCAAGGAGATTGAAAATCATAGCAAACTGAGCTAGAACTCATGCTTGAGCTGGATAATGGTGTTTGTGGGAGGAAGAAGCAGTGTGTGGGTGCAGGATTAAGTGGAGGAGGGCCACCGTGGGCCCACGAGGCAGGGGGGCGCGCCCAGGGGGTAGAGCGCGCCCTCCACCCTCGTGGCCAGGTGGATGCCCCCCTGCTGTTTTCTCAGTGCCAAATTGAAGGAAATATGTCCTAGAGGCAATAATAAAGTTATTATTTATTTCCTTATATCATGATAAATGTTTATTATTCATGCTAGAATTGTATTAACCGGAAACATAATACATGTGTGAATACATAGACAAACAGAGTGTCACTAGTATGCCTCTACTTGACTAGCTCATTGATCAAAGATGGTTATGTTTCCTAACCATAGACATGAGTTGTCATTTGATTAATGGGATCACATCATTAGGAGAATGATGTGATTGACTTGGCCCATTCCGTTAGCTTAGCACTTGATCGTTTAGTTTGTTGCTATTGCTTTCTTCATGACTTATACATGTTCCTATGACTATGAGATTATGCAACTCCCGTTTACTGGAGGAACACTTTGTGTGCCACCAAACATCACAACGTAACTGGGTGATTATAAAGGTTCTCTACAGGTGTCTCCGAAGGTACTTGTTGGGTTGGCGTATTTCGAGATTTGGATTTGTCACTCCGATTGTCAGAGAGGTATCTCTGGGCCCCCTCGGTAATGCACATCACTATAAGCCTTGCAAGCATTGCAACTAATGAGTTAGTTGCGGGATGATGTATTACGGAACGAGTAAAGAGACTTGTCGGTAACGAGATTGAACTAGGTATTGAGATACCGATGATCGAATCTCGGGAAAGTAACATACCGATGACAAAGGGAACAACGTATGTTGTTATGCAGTTTGACCGATAAAGATCTTCGTAGAATATGTAGAAGCCAATATGAGCATCTAGGTTCCGCTATTGGTTATTGACCGGAGACGTGTCTCGGTCATGTCTACACAGTTCTCGAGCCCGTAGGGTCCGCACGCTTAAAGTTCGATGACGGTTATATTATGAGTTTATGTGTTTTGATGTACCGAAGTTAGTTCGGAGTCCCGGATGAGAACGGGGACATGACAAGGAGTCTCGAAATGGTGGAGACGTAAAGATCGATATATTGGACGACTATATTCGGACACCGGAAAGGTTCCGAGTGATTCGGGTATTTATCGGAGTACCGGGGAGTTACGGGAATTCGCCGGGGAGTGTATGGGCCTTATTGGGCTTTAGGGGAAATAGAGAGAGGCAGCCCCCCCCCCAAGGCCTAGTCCTAATTGGACTAGGGGGAAGGGTTGCGCCCCCTCCTTCCTTCTCTCCTACTCCTACTACTTGGAAGGGCTCCTAGTTCTACTAGGAAAGGGGGAATCCTACTCTCGGTGGGAGTAGGACTCCCCTAGGGCGCGCCATAGAGAGGGCCGGCCCCTTCCCTCCTCCACTCCTTTATATACGTGGCCAGGGGGCACCCCATAGACACAACAATTGATCTCTTGATCTCTTAGCCGTGTGCGGTGCCCACCTCCACCATAATCCACCTCGATCATATCGTGGCGGTGCTTAAGCGAAGCCCTGCGTCGGTAGAACATCATCATCGTCACCGCGCCATCGTGCTGACAAAACTCTCCCTCAACATTCAGCTGGATCGGAGTTCGAGGGACGTCATCGAGTTGAACGTGTGCAGAACTCGGAGGTGCCGTGCGTTCGGTACTTGATCGGTCGGATCGTGAAGACGTACGACTACATCAATCGCGTTGTGCTAACGGTTCCGCTTTCGGTCTACGAGGGTACGTGGACACACTCTCCCCTCTCATTGCTATGCATCACCATGATCTTGCGTGTGCGTAGGAATTTTTTGAAATTATTACGTTCACCAACAGTGGCATCCGAGCCAGGTTTTATGCGTTGATGTAATATGCACGAGTAGAACACAAGTGAGTTGTGGGTGATATAAGTCATACTGCTTACCATCATGTCACACTTTGGTTCGGTGGTATTGTTGGATGAAGCGGCCCAGACCGACATTACGCGTACGCTTATGCGAGACTGGTTTTACCGCCGTGCTATGCACATAGGTGACTAGCGGGTGTCAGTTTCTCCAACTTTAGTTGAACCGAGTGTGGCTATGCCTGGTCCCTTAGAAGGTTAAAACAGCACTAACTTGACATACTATCATTGTGGTTTTGATGCGTAGGTAAGAACGGTTCTTGCTCAGTCCGTAGCAGCCACGTAAAACTTGCAACAACAAAGTAGAGGACGTCTAACTTGTTTTTGCAGGGCATGTTGTGATGTGATATGGTGAAGACGTGATGAGATATAAGTTGTTGTATAAGATGATCATGTTTTGTTAAAGTTATCGGCAACTGACAGAAGCCTTATGGTTGTCTCTTTATTGCATAAGATGCAAGCGCCAAATAATTGCTTTACTTTATCACTATGCAATAGCAATAGTTGCAAGAGCAATAGTTGGCGAGACGACCATGTGACGACACATTGATATAGATCAAGATGATGGAGATCATGGTGTCATGCCGGTGACAATGGAAATCATGACGATGCTTTGGAGATGGAGATCAAAGGCACAAGATGATGATGGCCATATCATGTCACATATTTTGATTGCATGTGATGTTTATCTTTTATACATCTTATTTTGCTTAGTTCGACGGTAGCTTTATAAGATGATCTCTCACTAATTATCAAGGTACAAGTGTTCTCCCTGAGTATGCACCATTGCGAAAGTTCTTCGTGCTGAGACACCACGTGATGATCGGGTGTGATAGGCTCTACGTTCAAATACAACGGGTGCAAAACAGTTGCACACGTGGAATACTCAGGTTAAACTTGACGAGCCTAGCATATAACAGATATGGCCTCAGAACACTGAGACCGAAAGGTCTGGCGTGAATCATATAGTAGATATGATGAACATAGTGATGTTCACCATTGTAACTACTCCATCTCACGTGATGATCGGACATGGTTTAGTTGATATGGATCACGTGATCACTTAGAGGATTAGAGGGATGTCTATCTAAGTGGGAGTTCTTAAGTAATATGATTAATTGAACTTAAATTTATCATGAACTTAGTCATGGTAGTGTTAGCATATCTATGTTGTAGATCAATAGCTCGTGTTTAGCTCCCCCATTTTATTTTTGAAACGTTCCTAGAGAAAACTAAGTTGAAAGATGTTAGTAGCAATGATGCGGATTGGATCCGTGATCTGAGGTTTATCCTCATTGCTGCACAGAAGAATTATGTCCTTGATGCACCGCTAGGTGACAAACCTATTGCAGGAGCAGATGCAGATGTTATGAACATTTGGCTAGCTCAATATGATGACTACTTGATAGTTTAGTGCACCATGCTTAAACAGCATAGAATCGGGACTTCAAAGACATTTTGAACGTCATGGACCATATGAGATGTTCCAGGAGTTGAAGTTAATATTTCAAGCAAATACCCGATGTCGGTGTCAAAACCGGCGGATCTTGGGTAGGGGGTCCCGAACTGTGCGTCTAGGCCGGATGGTAACAGGAGGCAAGGGACACGAAGTTTTACCCAGGTTCGGGCCCTCTCGATGGAGGTAAAACCCTACGTCCTGCTTGATTAATATTGATAATATGGGTAGTACAAGAGTTGATCTACCACGAGATCGGAGAGGCTAAACCCTAGAAACTAGCCTATGGTATGATTATTGTTCTGTATGTTGTCCTACGGACTAAAACCCTCTGGTTTATATAGACACCGGAGAGGGTTAGGGTTACACAAAGTCGGTTACAATGGTAGGAGATCTACATATCCATATCGCCAAGCTTGCCTTGCACGCCAAGGAAAGTCCCTTCCGGACACAGGACAGAGTCTTCAATCTTGTATCTTCATAGTCCAGGAGTCCGGCTGAAGGTATAGTCCGGCTATCCGAACACCCCCTTATCCAGGACTCCCTCAGTAGCCCCTGAACCAGGCTTCAATGACGATGAGTCCGGCGCGCAGATTGTCTTCGGCATTGCAAGGCGGGTTCTCCCCGAAATTCCGTGTACCTGTTGAATAAAGTCCGGTTTCTTGTAGATGTTGCGCTCCTCGGCTTCTACACCCAATAATGGCCGCTTCCCACGTGTCAAACGAATATGAATAGTCTGGGTGTTTTTACATTCACACCCCTAGCCGCATAAATGAGCTGCCTTATTTAAGGGGACAGGGATTTAGATCCAAACCACATATTCCCCCCTTCGCGAGTGTTCATCAGAGCGCATCCGACAAAGGTCCATTCCACCATGGCTAGCTGTCGCAACTCCTCCTTTCGCCCTTCCAGCCCTCAGCCTGGATATTGGGAGAGATGTTCCATCCCGCATAGCGAGCTAGTGACGCTCCAAACTAAGGGATTTCTCCCCTCGGCCTACATGATCCCGGTTCGAGCCGGTCTTGCCATCTATAATGGCGGAAAGCAAGCGGAGAGTGCCCCCAATCCCTCCAAATGAGAGCGGATATGCCTTGTCCCTTATTTAATAAGGGGGCTCAGGTTTCCAATCCATCCATTTCTCCGGGGGCTGCTGGAGTTCTACGGCCTCCAGCTACACAATCTCACGTCTACCTCCGTATTGCATATCGCGGGCTTCATAGCCCTCTGCGAGCTGTTTTTGGGCGTCGAGGCTCATTTTGGGCTATGGAAAAGGTTATTCTGCCTTGTGCCCCACTCTAAGGGGGGGTCAATGTATCGAGTGGGCGGAGCCGAAGTGTGGCGCATCGCCGGGACCGGATATCTGCCCAGAACCCCAAAGAAGGCGTCCGAAGACTGGCCCTCAATATGGTTTTATATAGAAGACGTCCCGCTGCCGAATCCTGTCCGGATCGGCCTCCCTGAATTCGACAGTGCTCCCTTAAAAAAGCGCCTAAGCTGGCGTCCACGGAGCCCTTAGAGGGAAAGTGACAGGGACATCATTTACCTGATGGGCCGAATAAGATTGTTAGCCCATTCCGGACTAACCATGATCGGAGTTATGGCCGAATGCATCATGCGGGGGGTGCAGCCACTTTAGTATAGAAGCCACCCCATGTGGGACTTCAACGGGGAGGACGACGCCACCCACTACGGCCGTAAGGGGCCGGATTTAGTTGTCTCTCTACTAAAGATCTTGTCCACTGTATAAGGGAGAAGAGGAGGAATTTCTCCGCGTCAACCCACAGGGTGGATTCTCTATGCACAATCCCCCAAGCTGGGTAAGCGGTCGCATTTACTTGCCCATCCGTTTTGTATTCCCATTGTTAAATATTCAGTCTGACGACTTCAACACAGGAACTGCGCCGGGCTGTTAAGGAAATAAGCAGCCCTCCTCCACAACCCGAGGACCCAGGACGGTCCCTCGACCCGGCCTCTCAAGAGGATCCGGACATATTTGTGGAGCTGATTGATGGAGTGTTCCATCAATTGAGCAAGGACAACGCCTTGGTGGCCATTACGGCCGATTACCCGGGGCTAATCCCGGCCTCCCAGGTAACTGATATCAAAGTCCCAGTACCCCGAATAGGTGTCCGCCCTCTCGTGTATTCAGTTTCCTGATTACAACCGAGCTTTGCAGGGGAGGTTTTTGAGGCGGAAGGCCGAACCTGCGGCGACAAGCCAATGAGGGGCTGCAGGGCCCCGTGGGTAGAAAAGAAGTGCAGTCCGGACCGAGACGTCAGCGCAAAGGTATGGCACACCCCCTTATCCCAGGTGTTATACCTTCGAGGCACATTGACACTCGTGCTCTCTTCAGGACAAAGAGACCCCGCCGGACTATATCCGGAGAGGCTGCCAATCGCGCCTCCACCCGCCAGGCTCCAAAGCCTGGTCCGGAGGCGGAGGCGAACGCAAGGCACGCGCCAGACGCTCCTCCGACGGAGGATGTGGACGGGTTGTCTGCCACCAACTCTGAGGTGGAGAGTGCCATGAACCACATGCGCCGCCGGTCAATTCTTCGCGACGCTTGTTTCTCCCAAGGGGCGTTAGATGCCTTCAATTCGGGAGATGCGTACCTCCGTGCCACTCAAAATGGTCTAGCCAGAGCCACGGAGCAATATGTAGAAGACATACGGGTAAGAAATTTTTGGTAATTATATATATATATATATATATATACCAGTAGCCCCCGAGACTTGAAAAGTTAGAATAACTGATTTAAGGATCATTTGTTATGCAGGTTCTTACAGAAAAGAATTCCCTACTGTCCAAGGAGCTGGAAGAGTGCAAAGCCCAACTTGAGGCCGCACTAGCTGCAGCAGGGGAGCCCAAGGAGACCCCCTCTGGTAATATACACTTCGAAAGATAAGTATATTGCGAAGCACGGCATGGGTGCGAATCTGACAAATGAAATTGCAGATGGCGCCGGATTGAATCCGGAAAGCAACACCTCCTACGCCAGCTAAAGGCTAGTGAGAAGGTGCTGACAAAGGTGAGGCGGGAGAAGAACGATCTCCAAGATGCCAACACCAAGCTGGGCGTCGAGCTGAAAGATGTTCGTGCCCAGCTGGCAGACTCCGTGAAGGAGAATCAACGGCTTTGGCGCGGCATATTTAGTAAGTGCTTGAACGAACCTTTGAAAGAAAGTTCGGCAGGGAAGTCAACTAACAGAGCAATGTCTGTAGGTGTGCTAACAGGTCGTCCTGCAGAGGAGATGCCCGGTTCTACAGGTGACCTTCTTCCCGAGCTCTCGCAACTGCTTGATCGAGTTCGGCAGGCGATGCAAGGCGTCACCCAGGCCCTGTGGCCATCCATCTCCATGCCCGAAGGTCTTGGAGAGCTTGCGGAGAAGCTAAAGGGAGCACGGTGGCGCTTCCGATTGTGGAAGATATCGGCCTGCCGTCAAGGCGCTAGGGAGGCCTGGGCCATGGTGAAGACGTGGTACACAAAGGCTGACCCCAACCACATGGCCGAGGTCGGTCCTGTGGGGCCCGATGGGAAGGAGATCCCTGTAAGCTTACTATATGGCCAAGTAGAGTTGGCCGCAAAGTATTCCCAGCAGGACTGTAAATTAGACAGCCTATTAGATGGTATTGAAGAGGAATACAATCAGTCAAAATGACTATGTAATTTAATTGACATTTATAATGCCTTCTAGCCGGATTGTAGATCATTTGTCATGGCCGACCTTTTCCCTTCAGCCTCGGGACCTGATGGTCCGAAGTGTGTTCGAATTCCCATGCGGTTATATAGGAACCGGGGAATGCATGGAGACCAGGCGTAGGGGTCATTAGTGCATGAACAGACAAGTGCCCGACTAGTTATGTTATATTACATGGTTAGTAAGAAACATCTTCCAGGGAGAATAGTTCTGTTAGGGGTTCCTTTCCCTGGGAGGCATGCCCTAAACTGCATGTCCATGCTGCGAAAAGAAACACAGGAAAAACATTTGGGGGCATATAGATAAATAAAAAAGATCATCTTTAGTTCACCGACCGAATATTCCCTTAAGAACGCTAGCTTTCGGCTTCACCCAGTCCGAGGTACACGTCCGGCTGACCCGGCAGTAACAATCGCAGAGGTGCTCCCTTTACCACCTAGCCAAACAATCGGGAATGTTGGGGTAAGCACAGGAGCCAGGCAACCCAGTTTGGCCAAAACTAAGTCATATTGATGCATATAATAGTGAATAAAAGGTACATGCGGAAGTGTGACACATGTGTTGGGCATGAAGCCCGTATAAATAAGCTTCTGTTTAAAGAAGCCCCAGGGTTTAATGAGCGCAGATAGCGCGTCACTTTGTGAGCTTTTAAAGGCTATAAGAGAGAGATAGAAGAAGAGGAATGTAAGACAGAAAGTATATAAAAATGGACAGAGGAAGGAGACGAACACAGAGTCTGGCGCTAGGCATAGAATCTTCGGAGACGGGCTGCATTCCATGGGTTCGGCTCGAGTCGGTTATCTGATGCATTTCGCAGGCGGTACGCTCCACCAATCAGGACTTGGCCAATTATGAAGGGTCCTTCCCACTTGGGCTTGAGTTTGTCCTTTTTCTTGTCCGGCAGGCGTAGAACTAATTCGCCAATGTTGTAATTTTTGGCCCGTACTTCTCTGCTTTGGTATCTTCGAGCCTGCTGTTGATAGAATGCGGAACGGGCTTTTGCCACGTCACGCTCCTCCTCCAATGCGTCCAAACTATCCTGCCGATCGAGCTCGGCTTCTCTTTCTTCGTACATGCACACTCGATGTGAGTCATGAATTATGTCGCAAGGAAAAACTGCCTCTGCGCTGTACACCATAAAGAATGGTGTGTATCTGGTGGTGCGATTCAGCGTGGTCCGCAGCCCCCATAGTACGGAGTCGAGCTCCTCTACCCAGTGCGTGTTAGATTGGTTGAGGGACCGCACTAATCTGGGTTTAATGCCACTCATGATAAGACCATCTGCGCGTTCGACCTGGCCGTTAGTTTGTGGGTGATAGATGGAAGCATAATCGAGCTTGATGCTCATGTTTTTGCACCAGAGTTTTACCTCGTCGGCCGTAAAGTTTGTGCCGTTATCAGTGATGATGCTGTGGGGACGCCGTAACGGTGTACAACCCCGGATATAAAGTCTATCACAGGTCCGGATTCGGCCGTCTTAACAGGCTTGGCTTCTATCCATTTGGTGAACTTATCCACCATGACCAGTAAGTATTTTTTTCTTGTGGGTTCCACCTTTAAGGGGTCCAACCATGTCAAGCCCCCAGACCGCAAAGGGCCAAGTGATGGGGATAGTTTGGAGGGCGGTGGGTGGCATATGGCTTTGGTTTGCAAAGAGCTGGCAACCGGTGCATCGTTGGACTAGGTCCTGGGCGTCTGCCCGGGCCGTCGGCCAGTAAAATCCTGTGCGCAAGGCCTTGCTCACAAGGGACCGAGCTGCAGCGTGATGACCGTCGAGTCCAGCATGAATTTCAGCCAGGAGGTTCCGCCCTGCACCTTTGAAGGACTCCGGTAGTGCTTTTCTTATAAATCTCTCCCTCGTGGACTTTGTAGGCTTTGGATCGCCACACTATGCAGCGTGCCTCATTTTGGTCCTCGGGGAGTTCCTGCCTAATAAGGTAGGCGAGGAATGGTTCTGTCCACGGGGCGATGACGGCCATTATTACGTGGGCTGAAGGTGTTATTTCATTGGCAGATCCGCCGATTGTGTCAGAATGTTTGGTGTCGGGCAGTGCGGTTGGGTCTGGGCTGTTGTTGTGCGGCTCCCCTTCCCATACTACGGATGGCTTGAACCGCCTTTCCAAGAAGATGTTGGGGGACTACATAACGTTTTGCGCCGATGCGTGCCAGGACATCTGCCGCCTGATTATTTTCCCGGGCTATGTGGTGAAATTCAAGCCCTTCGAACTGAGTTGACATTTTTAGGACGGCGTTGCGGTAAGCCGCCATCTTTGGATCCTTGGCGTCGAAGTCTCCATTTATTTGGGATATTGCGAGGTTCGAGTCCCCGCACACCTCTAACCGTTGAATGCCCATGGATACCGCCATCTGGAGACCATGTAAAAGGGCTTCATATTCGGCTGCATTGTTGGAGTCTATGTACATAATCTGGAGTACGTATTGAACTGTATCTCCTGTGGGGGACGTCAAAACGATGCCAGCCCCCAGTCCGGCCAACATCTTGGAGCCGTCGAAATGCATGATCCAATTTGAATATGTGCCGTACTCTTTAGGAAGTTTGGCCTCCGTCCATTCTGCGATGAAGTCGGCCAAGACTTGCGACTTGATGGCTTGCCGTGGCTTATAAGTTATGTCGAACGGGAGGAGCTCCATGGCCCATTTTGCAATCCGGCCCGTTGCGTCACGGTTGTTCATAATATCGTTAAGTGGTACTTCTGAGGCTACTGTTATTGAACACTCTTGAAAGTAGTGTCGTAGCTTCCGAGATGCCATGAATACCGCGTACGCAATCTTTTGATAATGCGGGTACCATGATTTGCAGGGAGTGAGGACAGTGGACACATAATAGACCGGCTTTTGAAGGGGGAATTTGTGTCCGTCTGTTTCTCGTTCGACAACGAGTACTGCGCTTACAACCTGATGTGTTGCTGCAATGTACAATAGCATTGGTTCGCCAGTGTTTGGCGCGGCAAGGACTGGGTTTGTTGCCAATATGGCTTTTATTTTGTCGAGTCCGGCCATGGCTGCATCCGTCCATTCGAAGTGTTCGGTGTGCCGAAGGAGGCGGTAGAGGGGTAGGGCCTTTTCTCCCAAGCGGGAGATAAAGCGGCTTAGAGCCGCCACACATCCGGTTAGCTTTTGTATTTGTTTGAGGTCCTTTAGGATATCCAGTTGCAACAGAGCTCGGATCTTGGCTAGATTTGCTTCAATTCATCTACCGGATACAATGAAGCCCAAGAGCTTTCCGGCTGGAACGCTGAAAATGCATTTTTCCGGGTTGAGCTTGATGTCGTATGTTCGGAGGTTATCGAATGTGAGCCTCAAGTCATCTACTAGAGATTCGACATGTCTTGTTTTGACGACCACATCATCTACATATGCCTCCACTATTTTGCCGATCTGGTTTGCCAGACATGTCTGAATCATGCGCTGATATGTTGCGCTGGCGTTTTTGAGCCCGAAGGGCATTGTGTTGAAGCAGAATGGGCCGTATGGTGTGATGAATGCCGTTGCGGCTTGGTCTGGTTCTACCATCTTGATTTGATGGTAGCCGGAATATGCGTCGAGGAAACACAACGAATCATGTCCTGCGGTAGCATCGATAATTTCATCGATGCGGGGGAGTGGGAAGGGATCCTTTGGGCAAGCCTTGTTAAGGTCCTTAAAGTCAACGCACAGGCGCCAGGATTTGTTCTTCTTTGGTACCATCACCAGGTTTGCTAGCCAGTCTGAATGTTTTATATCTCTAATGAATCCGGCCTCCAATAGCTTTGCTAGCTCTTCTCCCATGGCTTGTCTCTTAGTTTCGGAAAAACGCCGAAGAGCTTGCTTGACAGGTTTGAATTCTTTTAGGATATTTAAGCTGTGCTCGGCCAGCCTGCGTGGGATTCCTGGCATGTCTGAAGGGTGCCAGGCAAAAATATCCCAGTTCTCTCATAGGAACTCTCGCGGTGCGGCATCTACATCAGGGTTTAAATGTGCCCCGATTGAGGTTGTTTTATTGGGGTCCGTTGGATGGACCTGGAATTTGACTATTTCATCCGCCGGTTTAAAGGAGGTGGACTTGGATCTTTTGTCGAGTACCACGTCGTCTCTATTCACCGTGGAGTGCAGCGCAGTTAGTTCCTCAGCCGCTAGGGCTTCGGATAGTGCCTCAAGGGCCAGTGCGGCTGTCTTGTTTTCGGCGCGGAGTGCTATGTCTGGATCACTAGCGAGGGTGATGATCCCGTTGGGCCCGGGCATCGTGAGCTTCATGTACCCGTAATGGGGTATTACTTGGAAGATTGTAAACGCTTCCCGCCCTAGCAGAGCGTGATAACCGCTACTGAACGGAGCCACATGGAACATGACCTCTTCGGACCTGTAATTATCTGGCGTGCCGAACACCACATCTAGTGTGATTTTTCCTGTACAGCGCGCTTCCCGACTGGGGATTATTCCTCTAAAGGTTGTGCTGCTTCGCTTAATGCGGTTCCTGTCTATTTCCATTTTTTGAACGGTTTCCTCATAAATGAGGTTCAATCTACTGCCGCCGTCCATGAGTACCTTGGTAAGATGAAAGCCGTGCACTATTGGACTGAGGACCAATGCGGCTGGTGCTCGGGCTGTTCGGAATTTAGGTTCATCACTGGCGTTAAAGGTAATAGCCGTGTCACTCCATGGATTTATTGTTGCTACTTGGTAGACTTCGGCAAGGCTGCGGAGTGTCCTTTTTCGCATATTATTTGATGCGAAAGTCTCGAAGACTGTTAATACCGTATTGGTGTCTCTGGGGTGGCTTTTTGTGGCCTCCGGAATTAGGAGATTTTCACCAATTTTGGCCACCTGCCGGAGTATCCAACATGCTCTAAGGCTGTGAGTTGGTGTGGCGTCCTCTGTACTCTGAATTTTACAGGGTCCATTAAGCCATCCTTCAAATATGGTTCCATGCCCTGTAGAGGGTTTTTGCTTTTTGGTGTTTGACCCGGGTGTCTGGCGATGATGCACCCTTTTATTTCGGACTGGGTTTGCATTCAGGGCCGGATTGTCCCAAAATTGTATTTCGGTTTTCCAGGCGCTTTCCATTGCATAGTACTTTCATACTATGGACGCCAAGTCAGCGAAGCGTGTAATATCACGGCGACTTATGGCATTGAGGATTCCCTTGTCTGTGCAATTATTGCAGAAGAATGAAATCGCGTCTTCCTCGCGGCAGTCCTTTATCCTATTCATAACCAGGAGGAATCTGGCCCAGTAATGATGTACAGTTTCTTCGAGTTCTTGCCTAATGTGGGATAGATCGCTAATGTTCGGGTGGGTGGGTGGAATTAAATCCGAAGCCTCACCCCATATGAGGCTCAGAGGCCGAGGAATTTCCGAACTCGAAAATTTGGATTCTTGGATGTTGTCCAATGAATCAGTCCATCGCCTGACTCTAAGTTCAAGTCTTGAGTGATATCCTCCCCTCCGCGGGTATCCGGCTTAGAGGGATCGGGAATCCGGACGTAACGAGTCCTTAAGATAGATGAAGGGTCGCCGCACTGTCCCTCTACCACGGCAACATGATGGGTGACTTGGGGAGAGTTAATCTCTCTCAGATCGGGTTTAGGCCCAATCTGGTCGTAATCCGTAGCGACTCCCAGGGCGGCGAAGCGATCCAAGAGCTCGTTTATGGAGGATAGCTCCATTGGATCTAACTGCTCGGCGAGTTCCGAGCTGACATGAAGATTGTTTTCGATGGCTCGAGAGGTCATCATCGGCGCAGAAGCTGAACAGGCGGTCATAAGAAAACCACCTAGCTGGAGGATTTGGCCGACAGCCAAAGCTCCCTTAGCAACGGTGATGTCTTTAAAGACGGGGCGAGGCATCCTTCCTGATGGCGACGACACAGAGGAACTCTCAATGAAAGCACCAATGTTGGTGTCAAAACCGGCGGATCTCGGGTAGGGGGTCCCGAACTATGCGTCTAGGCCGGATGGTAACAGAAGGCAAGGGACACGAAGTTTTACCTAGGTTCGGGCCCTCTCGATGGAGGTAAAACCCTACGTCCTGCTTGATATATGTTGATGATATGGGTATTACAAGAGTTGATCTACCACGAGATCGGAGAGGCTAAACCCTAGAAGCTAGCCTATGGTATGATTGTTGTTGTGTATGTTGTCCTACGGACTAAAACCCTCCGATTTATATAGACACCGGAGAGGGTTAGGGTTACACAAAGTCGGTTACAATGGTAGGAGATCTACATATCCATATCGCCAAGCTTGCCTTCCACGCCAAGGAAAGTCCCTTCCAGACATGGGACGGAGTCTTCAATCTTGTATCTTCATAGTCCAGGAGTCCGGCTGAAGGTATAGTCCAGCTATCCGAACACCCCCTTATCCAGGACTCCCTCACCCGAGTTGAGGGATATGAAGTCTCCAACAAGTTCTATAGCTAAAAGATGGAGGAGAATAGCTCAAGCAGTGAGCATGTGCTCAGATTGTTTGGGTACTACAATCGCTTGAATCAAGTGGGAGTTAATTTTCCAGATAAAATAGTGATTGACAGAATTCTCTGGTCACCATCACCAAGTTAGTAGAACTTCGTGATGAACTATAATATGCAAGGGATAACGGGAACGATTCCCAAGCTCTTCGTGATTCTGAAATCCACGAAGGTAGAAATCAAGAAAAGCATCAAGTGTTGATGGTAAATAAAACCACTAGTTTCAAGTAAAGGGACAAAGGGAAGAAAGGGGAACTTCAAGAAGAACGGCAAGCAACTTGTTGCTCAAGTGAAAAAACCCAAGTCTGGACCTAAGCCTGAAACTTAGTGCTTCTACTGCAAAGGGACTGGTCACTGGAAGCGGAACTACCCCAAGTAATTGGCGGATAAGAAGGATGGCAAAGTGAACATAGGTATATTTGATATACATGTTATTGATGTGTACTTTACCAGTATTTATAGCAACCCCTCAGTATTTGATACTAGTTCAGTTGCTAAGAATAGTAACTCGAAACAGGAGTTGCAGAATGAACAGAGACTAGTTAAGGGTGAAGTGACGATGTGTATTGGAAATGGTTCCAAGATTGATATGATCATCATCGCACACTCCCTATACTTTCGGGATTAGTGTTAAACCTAAAATAAATGTTATTTAGTGTTTGCGTTGAGCATGAATATGATTGGATCATATTTATTGCAATACAATTATTGATGTAAGTTAGAGAATAATTGTTGTTCTATTTACATGAATAAAACCTTCTATGGTCATTAAGGGAGTCCTGGATTAGGGGTGTCCTGATAGCCATACTATACCTTCGGCCGGACTCCTGGACTATGAAGATACAAGATTGAAGACTTCGTCCCGTGTCCGGAAGGGACTTTCCTTGGCGTGGAAGGCAAGCTTGGCGATACGGATATGTAGATGTCCTACCATTGTAACCGACTCTGTGTAACCCTAGCCCTCTCCGGTGTCTATATAAACCGGAGGGTTTTAGACCGTAGGACGAACAACAATCATACCATAGGCTAGCTTCTAGGGTTTAGCCTCTTTGATCTCGTGGTAGATCTACTCTTGTACTACCCATATCATCAATATCAATCAAGCAGGACGTAGGGTTTTACCTCCAGCAAGAGGGTCCGAACCTGGGTAAAACATTGTGTCCCCTGCCTCCTGTTACCATCCGGCCTAGACGCACAGTTCGGGACCCCCTACCTGAGATCCGCTGGTTTTGACACCGACATTGGTGCTGTCATTGAGAGTTCCTCTGTGTCATCACTTTTAGGCTCGATGGCTTCTCCGATCATCAACAACAATGCGATCCGGGGTGAGACTTTTCTCCCCGGACAGATCTTCGTATTCGGCGGCTTTGCACTGCGGGCCAATTCGCTTGGCCATCTGGAGCGGATCGAAAGCTACGCCCCTGGCCATCAGGTCAGATTTGGAAGTTTGAACTACACGGCCGAGATCCACGGAGACTTGATCTTTGACGGATTCGAGCCACAGCCGAGCGCACCGCACTGTCACGATGGGCATGGTCTAGCTCTATCGCCGAACAGTGCCCTGGAGGCCGCACCTATGTCCGCTCCGACCCCTAGCTCGGAGCCGATCACACCAATCGAGGATGGGTGGTTAGACACCGCCTCGGGGGCTGCAATCTCTACGGCGATCGAGCTGAACACCAGCCCTATTCTCTGCGAAGCCCGTGACTCCAAGGAGCCGGACTCCTCTCCTGACTCCGAGCCCTCCGCGCCCCTACCGATCGAACCCGATTGGGCGCCAATCATGGAGTTCACCACCGCGAACATCTTTCAGCACTCGCCCTTTGGCGACATTCTGAATTCACTAAAGTCTCTCTCTTTATCAGGAGAGCCCTGGCCGGACTATGGTCAGCAAGGTTGGGATGCGGATGATGAATAAATTCAAAGCCCACCCACCACCCACTTCGTAGCCACTGTCAATGATTTAACCAACATGCTCGACTTCGACTCTGAAGACATCGACGGTATGGATGCCGATGCAGGAGACAATCAAGAACCAGCGCATATAGGGCACTGGCAAGCCACCTCGTCGTATGATATATACATGGTGGACACCCCAAAAGAAGGCAATGGCGATGGAACAGCGGAGGATGAACCCTCCAAGAAGCAGCCTAAGCGCCGGCGTCAGCGGCGCCGCTCTAAATCCCTCCAAAGCAAAAACGGTGATTCCGGCACGGGAGATAATAACACCCCGGATAGTGCTGAAGACAACCACCTCCAGCAAGATTCAGCACAGGAGGATGGAGAAGCCAGCCATCATGAGAGAGCGGCAGACAAAGAGGTCGAGGACGATAATTATATGCCTCCCTCCGAAGACGAGGCAAGCCTCGACGACGACGAATTTGTCATGCCGGAGGATCCCGTCGAACAAGAGTGTTTCAAACGCAGGCTTATGGCCACAGCGAGCAGCCTCAAGAAAAAACAGCAACAGCTTAGAGCTTATCAAGATTTGCTAGCCGACAGATGGACTGAAGTCCTTGCGGCCGAAGAGTATGAACTCGAACGCCCCTCCAAGAGCTACCAAAAGTGCAGGTTGCTACCCCAATTAGAGGAGGAAGCACCTAAACCTACATCACCAGCGCATGATGCGGCCGACCGGCCACCCCGTGGCCGCGACAGAGAGGCCTCTCGGCCCTCCACTCAAGTCGCACCCCGGCGCCGCTCAAAAAATACCAAGGTATGGGAAAATGCGCCAGACCTGCGAGATATATTGGAGGACAAGGAAAGGCGAACAAGATCGATCTACGGATCATGTGGGTGCCCTACGGCACGAGACGGTACTCGTTACGCCGGATATAGTAAATCGGGACGGGCCGAACACAGTAGAAAAAGCTCGTTTGAGCTGCGTCATGATATAGCCCAATACAGAGGCGCCGCACACCCACTATGCTTCACAGATGAAGTAATGGATCATCAAATCCCCGAGGGTTTCAAACCCGTGAACATCGAATCATACGATGGAACAACAGATCCTGCGGTATGGATTGAGGACTATCTCCTTCATATCCACATGGCCCGCGGTGATGACCTACACGCCATCAAATACCTCGCACTCAAGCTTAAAGGACCAACTCGGCATTGGCTTAACAGCTTGCCAGCAGAATCAATTGGTTGTTGGGAGGACCTGGAAGCCGCATTCCTCGACAATTTCCAAGGCACTTATGTGCGACCACCAGAAGCCGATGACCTAAGCCACATAATTCAGCAGCCAGAGGAATCGGCCAGACAATTCTGGACATGGTTCCTAACCAAGAAAAATCAAATCATCGACTGTCTGGACGCAGAGGCCCTAGCATCCTTCAAGCATAACATCCGCGACGAGTGGCTTGCACGGCACCTAGGACAGGAAAAGCTGAAATCTATGACAGCCCTCACGACACTTATGACCCACTTCTGCGCGGGAGAAGACAGCTAGCTAGCTCGCAGCAATAACATGACCAAGAGCCCTGGTAATTCGGATACCAAGGATAGCAGTGGCAGGTCGCGTCGCAACAAGCAAAAGCGTTGCATTAACGGCGACAATGCTGAGGATACGGCAGTTAATGCCGGATTCAGAGGCTCTAAACCCGGTCAGCGGAAAAGGCCATTCAAAAGAAATACTCCGGGCCCGTCCAGTTTGGACCGAATACTCAACCTCTCATGCCAGATACATGGCACCCCCGAAAAACCAGCCAATCACACCAACAGGGATTGTTGGGTGTTCAAGCAGGCAGGAAAGTTAAATGCCGAAAGCAGAGACAAGGGGCTGCATAGCGATGACGAGGAGGAGCCCCAGCCACTGAACAACAGTGGACAGAAAGGTTTTCCCCCACAAGTGTGGATGGTGAACATGATATACGCAACCCACGTCCCCAAGAGGGAGCGGAAGCGTGCGCTAAGGGACGTATACGCGATGGAGCCAGTCTCCCCAAAGTTCAACCCATGGTCTTCCTGCCCGATCACTTTTGATCGAAGGGACCACCCCACTAGCATCCGTCATGGCGGATTCGCCGCATTGGTTCTAGACCCAATTATTGACGGATTTCACCTCACTAGAGTCCTTATGGACGGCGGCGGCAGCCTGAACATGCTTTACCAGGATACAGTGCGGAAAATGGGCATCGATCCCTTGAGGATTAAACCCACTAAAACAACATTTAAAGGCGTCATACCAGGTGTAGAGGCCAACTGTACAGGCTCAGTTACACTTGAAGTGGTCTTCGGATCTCCGGATAATTTCTGAAGCGAGGAGTTAATCTTCGACATAGTCCTGTTCCGCAGTGGCTATCACGCACTGCTCGGGCGAACCGCATTTGCTAAGTTCAATGCGGTGCCGCACTATGCATACCTCAAGCTCAAGATGCCAAGCCCTCGAGGAGTCATCACGGTCAATGGAAACACCGATGCTCTCTCCGAATGGAGGAGCATACGGCGGCTATCGCAGCGGAAGTACAAAGCAGCCTCTCAAGGCAATTCTCCAGTCCGGCCATTAAACGTCTGGACACCGTCAAGCGTGCCCGGAGCAACCTACAACAACACCGCCTGGCACGTTCCGAGCAAGCATAGCAATGCGGCCCCAACCCCAGCCCTCGCGAACTTGCGAAACCAGTGTTGCGCGTACATAACTATGCTCTGGAAACACCATGGGCACAAGGGGAGGGGCACCATCACGTCACGCCCGAAACGCGGCTTAAACCGCACTAGGGGCTGCCGATTTCTTAATTTTCTCTTATTTTCAGGACTCAATTCTTCGGAAGGCTTGTCCAGCAGTACAATTGCCGCACAAACGATACAACCAGGGAAGCAGAAAGCTACGCCGCACTATGGAACTCTAAGGTGATCTCTATAACGAGCAGTATACCTATTTCACATACCATTCCGCAGCTCGCCCCTGGAAAGGACACGTTAAATAGTCCCATTTTTCGCTTGTCGCACTATTTGTACCGTTCTGCTTTGATCGCAGCTTTTTTAAATAAACAATGCATAGCTTCCGTCTATTATTGCATTACTCTTTTTTACGAATATATGTTCATTAATGACATGTTGCACCCGTACACTTTGGTACGGCCAATACGCCAGGGGCTTAAGTACCCCACAATACGGTGTGAGAAGTCCGAACACTTTCACAAGTGCGGCACCCCGTACTTATAGCATTATATGCATCGGCTCCGAATCATGTCTTGGGTCAATAGTTTGGTTTGCCCGGCTCCTATGTTTTGGTACCTTACGTTCCGTTATATCGGCTAAGATAGCACTAGGAGAACTATTGCGATTGTGCCCCAGTTGAGCTGGGCTAAGCACCTCAGTAGAGAAAGCTAAAACTGACCGTCATGATGAGGTGAGAGCTGGTTGCTGTTCGAGAGGTTTTCGAGTCCCTAAAGACTTATGCCGCTTAGAGCGAGGAGTCGGCTTTGTCCGGCCTAGGCGTGGATAGCGCCCCGAACTCGGTCTTCCGAACACTAGGGGTTTCACCGAAATTTAAAATTATAGAATTCTATGGCTAAGTTAGAGTGTTCAAGCATTATAGCCCGATTGCCTTGTTCATTGTGTTGAGCGCCTCCCTCGAAGGACCCAAGAATGGGAAAAAGAGCGCTCATGTTTATCCCGAACACCCCAGCACTCGTGGCATGGGGGCAGAAGCCGACGACTCGCCATCTCTCAAATTTGATAAATGGCCGCACAGAAGGTAATATTTTAAATTCAAAAGTGTTGCTTAGCACATAAGAACAAGTTTTCAGTGTACAGGATCACAAATGCGAGTTTACTCAAAAATTACATCTTTGGAGCATTCATCCGCTATAAGGCGGGCACCCTTCATGACGCCCTCATAATACGCTTCCGGGACGCAATGCTCCTTGCCTGGCGGCGACCCGTCCTTCACCAGCTTCTCCGCATCCATCTTGCCCCAGTGCACTTTAGCACGGGCAAGCGCTCTACGGGCACCTTCGGTGCAGACGGACCGCTTGATTACTTCAAGCCGTGAACAGGCATCCACCAGCTGCCTCACCAGCCCGAAGTAGCTCCCAGGCAGAGCCTCCCTAGGCCAAAGCCGAACTATGAAGCCCTTTATGGCCTGTTCGGCCACCTTGTGGAGCTCGACCATTTGCTTCAGCTGGTCGCTCAAAGGCACCAGGTGTCCGGCCTTAGCATACTGAGACCAGAACACCTTCTCCATCGAGCTCCCCTCCTTGGCTCGATAGTAGGCGGCGGCATCAGATGCATTGCGGGGCAAATCTGCGAATGCTCCTGGAGAGCTCCGGACTCGGGTAAGTAACAAGTAATTCACTTTCACGTGCTTGCTTTGCATAATGAATGCCTTACCTGCCGCTATCTTCTTCATCGCTTCAATTTCTTGGAGGGCTTTCTGGGCTTCGTCCTTGGCAGACTTTGCGCTTTTGAGGGCCGCCGCAAGGTCGGACGCTTGCGTCTTTGATTCAAGCTCCAAACTCTCGTGTTTTTTCATGAGAGCCTGGAGCTCTTTCTGCACCTCCTCCACCCGCGCCTCCTGCTTCCCTCTCTCTGTGCGCTCCGCGGCCGCTCTGTTTTTGGCCTTGGACAGCGCTTGCTTAAGGGTTGCCACCTCGGTCATGGCCTCTATAATAGCACATTGATCCTGTCATTTTTTGCAACCACATCTTCTCTATATAGTTGCGCAAGGTATTACTTACCTTCCTTCTCCTCGAGTTGCCTCTTGGCATGGCCGAGCTCGTTCTCGGACCGCGCGAGGTTTTGCTTCAGCATATCCACCTCCGCAGTCAGTGCGGCGGAGGCCAGCAGCGAAGCCTGCATATGCATATTGACTTAATTATGTTAGACTCCTACGAATGTTATTAGATCCTCTATTCGGCTTTTCTTTCCGAACGCCGAATAGAGCATCAGGGGCTACTGTCTATGTGATAATATTTTTACATATTCTTTACTTACCTCAAAGCCTGTTAGAAGGCTGGCACAGGCTTCAGTCAGTCTGCTCTTGGCGGACTGAACCTTCTGGATCACCGCACTCATAATAGTGCGGTGCTCCTCGTCGATGGAGGCACCGTTAAGCACCTCCAGCAAATTGTCCGGTGCCTCCAGTTGGACGGAGGTCACCGGCTCGTTAGGCTTGCCCCTCTTGGAAGGAGGCTGCCTACCGGAGTCCGGAACCGTTGAAGGTTCCGGCGTGGTGCCCTTGGGGGTTATATCCCCTTTACGCCTGGAGTCCGGGAGGTCGCCTTGCGGCGCCTCCAGGACCACCACCTCCTGGCTTGGAACCTGTTGGGTGGAGAGGGAAGCCCAGTCCGCGGAGGAAATGGGGGAGGAACACCACCCTCTCATGGGGCCTAGGGGTGGGGATGAGATGCCCCTCTTCGGGAAGCCGGTGCGTAACGTCGTTAGACAATTATCCGGCCTTCCTCAGTCTTTTGATGTGTCCCTCCGTGACGGAGGAGACCATCCACTTGCCTCCCGTTCCGGACATGGCTGGAGAAGGTTGAGGTGGGGTGTGCGGACTTGGGCGCTGGAGCTCGAGTGCGCAGAAATGGATAGGTAAAGGAGGAAGAAGGCATGGATGAAAAGGTGGTTCCTTATCCCCTTATATGGGTGGACGCGACTATGCACCCCCACCAGCCTGGTAAAACTCGCTTATCTCCCAAGCATCATAATCAATGGCGTGGTTGGGTTACCCGCACCCGTATTGATGAGAATCCTGGAATAAGGGGACACGATCTCTGCTTTGACAAGACGTGCCAAGGGAATCGCCTCGCTAAACGCGCTGAGGTGGGACAGTAAAACGATTCGAATACGTCAGCAGATTAGATTTGTGTAAATATTATTCTCTCTACGGCAATATGTGGAAACTTATTTTGCAGAGATGGACACTACCTTTGTGTTCAAAATCTTCTATGAAGTACTTGGAGGAGGAACCCGCCTTGCAATGTCGAAGACAATCTGCGTGCCGGACTCGTCGTCATTGAAGCCTGGTTCAGGGGCTACTGAGGGAGTCCTGGATTAGGGGGTCCTCGGACAGCCGGACTATATACTTTGGCCGGACTATTGGATTATGAAGATACAAGATCGAAGACTTCGTCCCGTGTCCGGGTGGGACTCTCCTTTGCGTGGAAGGCAAGCTTGGCAATTTGGATATGTAGATCTCCTCCCTTGTAACCGACTCTGTGTAACCCTAGCCCTCTCCCGTGTCTATATAAACCGGAGGGTTTTAGTCCGTAGGACGAACAACAATCATACCATAGGCTAGCTTCTAGGGTTTAGCCTCTTTGATCTCGTGGTAGATCTACTCTTGTACTACCCATATCATCAATATCAATCAAGCAGGATGTAGGGTTTTACCTCCATCAAGAGGGCCCGAACCTGGGTAAAACATTGTGTCCCCTGCCTCCTATTACCATCCGGCCTAGACGCACAGTTCGGGACCCCCTACCCGAGATCCGCCGGTTTTGACACCGACAGTCATACACCCAATGAAAATGGTTTGTTGGATCTCGATCGTGGTGATACACATTTTCATAATATTGAAGCCAAAAGATGCAATGTTAATAATGATAGTGCAACTTATTTGTGGCATTGCCGTTTAGGTAATATTGGTGTAAAGCACATGAAGAAAATCCATGCTGATGGGATTTCGGAATCACTTGATTATGAATCAGTTGATGCTTGCGAACCATGCCTCATGGGCAAGATGACTAAGACTCCGTTCTCCAGAACAATGGAGCGAGCAACAAATTTGATGGAAATCATACATACTGATGTATGTGGTCCGATGAATACTGAGGCTCACGGCAGGTATCATTATTTTCTGATTTTCACAGATGATTTGAGCAGATATGAGTATATCTACTTGATGAAACACAAGTCTGAAACATTTGAAAAGTTCAAAGAATTTCAGTGTGAAGTGGAGAATCATCGTAACAAAAATAAAAGTTTCTACGATATGATCGCGGAAGTAAAATATTTGATTTACGAGTTTGGCCTTCAGTTAAAACAATGTGAAATAGTTTCACTACTCACGCCACCTGGAACACCACAGTGTAATGGTGTGTCCGAATGTTGAACCGTACTTTATTAGATATGGTGTGATCTATGATATCTCCTACCAATTTACCACTATCGTTTTGGGGTTATGCATTAGAGACAGCTACATTCACATTAAATAGGGCACCATCTAAATCCGTTGAGACGACACCATATGAACTATGGTTTCGCAAGAAACCTAAGCTGTCATTTCTTAAAGTTTGAGGTTGCAATGCTGATGTGAAAAAGTTCAACCTGATAAGTTCAAACCCAAATCGGAGATGTGCGTCTTCATAGGATACCCAAAAAGAAAATGTTGGGTACACCTTCTATCACAGATCCGAAGGCAAGATATTCATTGCTGAGAATGGATCCTTTCTACAGAAGGAGTTTCTCTCGAAAGAAGTGAGTGGGAGGAAAGTAGAACTTGATGAGGTAACTATATCTGCTCCCTTATTGGAAAGTAGTTCATCACAGAAATCTATTCCTGTGACTACTACACCAATTAGTGAGGAAGCTAATGATGATGATCATGTAACTTCAGATCAAGTTACTACCGAACCTCGTAGGTAAACCAGAGTGAGATCTGCACCAGAGTGGTACGGTAATCCTGTTCTGGAGGTCATGTTACTTGACCATGATGAACCTACGAACTATGAGGAAGCGATGATGAGCCCAGATTCCGCGAAATGGCTTGAGGCCATGAAATCTGAGATGAGATCCATGTATAAGAACAAAGTATGGACTTTGATTGACTTGCCCAAAGATCGGCGAGCCATTTAGATTAAATGGATCTTCAAGAGGAAGACGAACGCTGATAGTAGTGTTACTATCTACAAAGCTAGAATTGTCGCAAAAGGTTTTCGACAAGTTCAAGGTGTTGACTACGATGATAGTTTCTCACTCGTATCTATGCTTAAGTCTGTCTGAATCTTCTTAGCAATTGCCACATTTAATGAAATCTGGCAAATGGATAAACAAAAATACATTCCTTAATGGATTTATTAAAGAAGAGTTGTATATGATGCAACAAGAAAGTTTTGTCAATCCTAAAGGTGCTAACAAAATATGCAAGCTCCAGCGATCCATCTATGGACTGGTGCAAGCATCTCGGAGTTGGAATATATGCTTTGGTAAGTTGATCAAAGCATATAGTTTTATACAGACTTGCGGTGAAGCCTGTATTTACAAGAAAGTGAGTGGGAGCACTACAGCATTTTGATAAGTATATGTGAATGACATATTGTTGATCGGAGATGATGTAGAATTATTCTGCAAAGCATAAAGGAGTGTTTGAAAGGAGTTTTTCAAAGAAAGACCTCAGTGAAGCTGCTTACAAATTGAGCATCAAGATCTATAGAGATAGATCAAGACGCTTGATAAGTTTTTCAATGAGTACATACCTTGACAAGATTTTGAAGTAGTTCAAAATGGAACAGTCAAAGAAAGAGTTATTGCCTGTGTTACAAGGTGTGAAACTGAGTAAGACTCAAAGCCCGACCACGGTAGAAGATAGAAAGAGAATAAAAGTCATTCCCTATGCCTTGGCCATAGGTTCTATAAAATAATCCATGCTGTGTACCAGATCTATTGTATACCCTACACTGATTTTGGCAAGGGGTACAATAGTGATCTAGGAGTAGATCACTAGACAGTGGTCAAAATTATCCTTAGTGGAATAAGGATATGTTTCTTGATTATGGAGGTGACAAAAAGGATCGTCGTAAAGGCTTGCGTTGATAAAAACATTGACACTGATCCAGATGACTCTAAATCTCAATCTGGATAAATATTGAAAGTGGGAGCAATTAGCTAGAGTAGCTCCATGCAGAGCATTGTTGACATAGAAATTTGCAAAATACTTACGGATCTAAATGTGGCAGACCCGTTGACTAACCTTCTCTCACAAGCAAAACATGATCACACCTTAGTACTCTTTGGGTGTTAATCACATAGCGACGTGAACTAGATTATTGACTCTAGTAAACCCTTTGGGTGTTGCTCACATGTCGATGTGAACTATGGGTGTTAATCACATGGTGATGTGAACTATTGGTATTAAATCATATGGCGATGTGAACTAGATTATTGACTCTAGTGAAAGTGGGAGACTGAAGGAAATATGCCCTAGAGGCAATAATAAAGTTATTATTTATTTCCTTATATCATGATAAATGTTTATTATTCATGCTATAATTGTATTAACCGGAAACATAATACATGTGTGAATACATAGACAAACAGAGTGTCACTAGTATGCCTCTACTTGACTAGCTCGCTGTCGGGTGGTAGGTGCGACATATGCCAACGGGTGGCTTATCATTGTGGGAGCCAGTAAGACATCGCCGGTGCCTGGAAATGGGATAAGGCGAAGACATGCACGCCGGCGGATCTTACCCAGCTTCGGGGCTCTAGTGGAGATAACACCCCTACTGCTGCTCTACGGGCTCTCCGCATGTTCACTAGATGAATCAAGTGGCTACACAACGCTCCTTGAGCTGTTTTGGGGGGAAGGAGGAAGAAGGGCACGGCTAGCCTGCTTCTTCTCCTTGATTTTTGTGTCTAGAATTAGCTAAGGGTCGAACCCTTTGCATGGGTGCTCTGGGGGGTTTATATAGGCCTACCCCCCGGGGGTACAATGGTAATCCGGCTGGGCACGGGGCCCAGCCGTCTGTGACTGCGCTCGCCGGCTTCCGCGCCGGCTGCTGGGGCCCGCCGACTGGTGGGTCCCGCCGGCTGCCGGCCCCTTGGTCGACAGGCAGGCCCCACTATCCAGGGCCTGGTCGGCGGCTGGTTACTATGGCTTCGTCCTGTTGACGTGAGCTCCATCGTGGCAAGCACGGCTACAGTACCGCCGCCTGTCAGGCGATCACTGTAGCCTTACCGCGTCTTGTCTCCTTAATGGGGCGTCCTCTTCGAGGAAGGCGGCAAGCCGGCTGCGGGGAGCCGGCTCTGTCTTGAGCCGACTAGTTGGAGGCTGGGCCGCCTTCGGGCGTCTCTCTGCTCAAAGGGGCCCACCGTCTGTGGGCCACGCTGGCGGCCCGTCGTGGGTGATGCCAGGGTCAACATGGCAACAGTGCCGCGCTGGACGGGTCGCCTAGCCCGTACGGCGCACCATGCCAGGCGTGCTCCGGGATTCGGGGGTGGCAGGCTTTACTGTAGCCACGCCCCGTCGCACCGCTGTTAGGTGGGTGCAAACTTTGTGGGTACGGCCTTGACCGCTTTATGGGGAGCCGGCTTCTTGGAGTCGGCCTTCTCATGGCCGGCTTCTTGGAGTCGGCCTTCTCATGAGGGCTAAAGTCGGACCGCCTTCCGAAAGCCGGCCTGGGTGGCAGCCAGCAAGGGGAAGGCGGCCCCTATGTCTTGAATTCTTGAGAGCCGGGCGGGCTCGTAGTTTCTTCAGGTGGGCCAGGGGAAGCCGGCTAGGCTACCCATGGCTATTTACTCTGACAGTAGTCCCCGAAGCTGATCGAGCTCCGAGGTGAGCAGGGGGACGAGAAGCTTGGTCAGCTTCACATCCTAGAGAGCCGGCTTAGCGGGCGTATGCCGACTTCAGAAAGCCCCGCGTCTCGTAGGCGAGAGGAGGGGGGGCAACCCGCGTGCCGACTACGACCCCCCGCGGCCACGTGGCGGCGAGACCCTGCGAGCGCACGCGCGCGACGGGACGCCGCCGCAGGCCCGGGCCCGCCACTCACGAGTCTTGGTCCGGGCGCGGATCTTCCGTGGCCCACAGGGGCCGCTCGCCTTCTCGAGGCAGTTTCA
Organism: Triticum dicoccoides; assembly: GCF_002162155.2. NCBI lineage: Eukaryota > Viridiplantae > Streptophyta > Magnoliopsida > Poales > Poaceae > Triticum > Triticum dicoccoides. The sequence goes on from NC_041390.1 coordinate 111,970,893, forward strand.
TTTCGCCGTTAAGGCTCGATAATCGCGAGACGTGGGGAGTGGGCACAATCGATCCCCACACTTCCCCATGCCGCGCCTCCTCGGCTCCGCCACGTGAGCCTATAAGTAGGGGGAGGAGGGAGAGCGACAGAGGTTCGCATGCTTCCTCCCGCTCCGCCCCTCCTAACCCTCATCTTCTTCCTCTCGCTGCCGTCGCAGCTTCCCGTCTCAGCGCCGTCGCGTCTCCACACTGCCTCATTCCCATGGCGTTGTCAAGCTCGTGGGACGGCTCCAACGTCCATGAAGACCACATGGAGTTCCTTCGCCAGACCCGGCGTCTGCCCGGCGCCGACCGCGTACAGGTCCGCCTGGCGCCCGCGAAGGAGATCTCGCCGGCGCCGGAGGAGGGCGAGCGGGTCGTCTTCCGCTCGCACTGCCTGCGTGGCTTCGGCCTTCCGGCGAGCGGGTTTCTGCGCTCTTTCCTGGAGTTCTACCACCTCCAGCCGCATCACCTCACGCCCAATGTGGTGATGCTGCTGTCGGCCTTCGTCTCCCTCTGCGAAGGCTTCTTGGGGCTGCTCCCCACGCTGGAGCTCTGGGGAGAGTTCTTCCAGAGCAAGCTCGGCACGGTCATCGCCGGCGTGCCCGCCCCCTGCGGAGCCTTCGTCGCCATGAGGAGGGCGAGCGAGAACAACCGTTCCCGCCCATCCCCCTGATCCAGTCGGTGAAGGTCTGGCAGAGATCTTATTTCTATGTGAAGAACGTCGCCGAGCAAGGAGACTACATCAACCTGCCGGATTACGTAGCCGGCCCGCCGACTGGGAGGCAGCCCTCGTGGAGCTTCCGGTCCCGGTCATTGTCTCCGGCCGGGAACGCCGCCATCTCCCGGCTTCGGGTGTTGGTTCAGTCGGAAGGCTTGCGCGGGGCCGACTTGGTGGCCGCCTTCGTGGAGCGCCGGATCCTTCCTCTCCAAAGCCGGCCCCATATGATGTGTCAGATGAGCGGCCGCTTCGACCCAAGTCGTCTAAGCACATGGGAAATGCCCCACGCGGAGGTGGCGCTCATGGTTAACTACATCGCCAACTATAAGCTCGCCGGGGACTGGCAATACGGCGAGGTGCCTTATTCCCGCGCCAATCCTCCGCCCGTGGTAAGTCTCTCTCTCTATCTTCTTATTGTCGTCGGCCGGCTTCATGACGGCCGGCTTCTGACTAGTCAGCTCTTTTGAGCAGAACCCTCTTCTTGCGCCACCGGCTGGGGCGGCGGGAATTGAACGCCAGTATACCCCCGACCGCACGGTGGATGATGTTGACGACCCGGATTTGGGGGCGGCCGCCATGGAGGACGCCGTCGTGGGGGACAGTGCCGAGCCCGGAGGCTCAAGGTTCACCGCGAGCTTCGAGGATTGGCCGGACGAATTCGAAGCCGAAGTCGCCCCGCATCGCCAGCCGGCGGCCGACCAACAGGGCGCGGGCTCGTCTATCGCGCCAGCTGCCGGCGGCGCGCAGAAGCGCCGAGCCGCTCTAGGCCTCTTCGGCAGTCGGCCGAAGAAGTCCAAGCCCTCCACCGCGGCGACAAAGCGAGACGAGGTGGCCGCGAAGGCGGCCCGCTTCCGCAAGGCGGTGAAGCAGCCCCAGGCGGTCTCGGCGTAAGTCTTCGACTGCCCTGCCGCATGCTCGTCATTATTCTCTTTCTCTTCGAATATTCTTCTTAACTTTTCTTTGCTTGCCGGAAAGCGCGCCACTTTCCCTTGAGCGGGGCCCGGGCGGCTCCGTCATGGGGCCGGCTGGAGGGTCTTCGAGCTCCCGCCGCGTGGACCCCCGCGCCGATCTCAGGGAGGCCACAGAGCGGAACGCCCGCGAAGCGCGGGAGGAGCGCGAGGCGGTGGAGAAGGCGGCCGCCCAGGCGGCGAGGGAGCAAGCCGAGGCGGCAGCTAAGGCCCAGATGGAGGCGGCTACCACGGAGACGGAGGCGGAAAGCTCATGCAGCCAGCCTCCACTGCTCGCCATTCCTCTCCGAGCCGTAGCCCCCGACACCTCATTGCCCTTGGCGGAGGAGATCGTCCAAGACCCGCCGCTGTTGGAGAGGAGGGAGGACCCCGTGGCCTTGGCGGGGAGAGCGCCGCCAGCAGTGCCAACCGGAGCGGGCCAAGGCGGTCAATCGTCAGCGGCGCCAGAGGGGCCGGCCGGGGGTGAGCCGGAGAACAGAGCCGGCCTCGAGGTGCAGCTGGCGACGGGCCGGCGCGCAGGGGGAAGCGCCGCTCCGCTGGAGTTGCGCCAAGCGGCGGGCGCAGGCCAGCCGGCGGAAGATCTGGAGGCGGCCAGCACCGCCGTGTCCGAGTGGACTCCCAGCGGGAGGACTGGCGAGCTGGATGCGGCGGCTCAAGGGGTCCGGAGCCGTCTTCAAGCTCAGGCCGCCCTGCTGCAACAGCTCAACCAAGAGTTCTTATCAACCCGAGCCACTATCCGGGTGAGCCCTTCGTTCTTGGCTGCTTTGCTTTCTTAATTTCTTCCGTGGGGGCGCGTCAGCGCACCCACTGGGTGTAGTCCCCGAGATTCGGGCCGACTGCTGCGCAGTCGGGTCGGATCTTTCTCGACGGCCACCTTACTTTGCTTCTTTCTGAACTTTCAGGAATACCACAACCTTCGTGCTGCCGCCTTCGACTCCCAGGCTCGGGAGTTGAGCCGGCGGACCGACGACCTGGCCAACAGCCAAAGTAAGTACTCGATTTTGTCTGTCTCCTGTGGGGGCGCGTCAGCGCACCCACTGGGTGTAGTCCCCGAGATTCGGGCCGACTGCTGTGCAGTCAGGTCGGATCTTTCTTGACGACTCTTTTCTTATTGGTTTTTCTTTGTCTTCAGGGGCTAACACCGACTTGAGGAAGGAGCTCGATGAGGCGAAGGCCGCCCTTCATACCAAGGAGGCCGAGTGCGCCGCCTTGGTCCAGGAAAGGGATCGCCTAGCCAAGAAGCTGGCCGACCAAGAGGAGAGCCACAAAGCGGCCCTGCAGGCGGCGCAGGAAAGTGAAGACGCCTTGATGGCGGAGTATGAGATGGCGGCGGCGACCTGGTCTGAGACCCGGCGAGGCCTAGACGAAGGCTTCGGCCGGATCGAGGACTTGATCGACGGTAAGCTGCCTTCCTCGGCCCTCCCCTGCCCCTTGCCGCTTGGGTTTTTTGACTTATCTTGAGCTGTTGCAGATTACTTCCCGGGCTACTCCTCCTTCGCCGCCCAACGCATTGAGGCCCATCGCGAGGCGCGCCGTCAAGCGGGGGCTGACATTGCGCCGGATGCAAACCGGACCCTTGAGGAGCAGCTCCTGGCTATCCAGGCACGGTTGCAGCCGGCTCATCGGATGCTTCGCCGGCTCCAACGTGCCAGGGCGCAAGTGTTGGCCGCCCTCTGGCCCGGATAGACGATCCCCCGCACCCCAAGCCAAACTGCCGACTGGCTGGAAGTCGCAGTTGGTCGCTTCGAGGCTTGGAAAGCGTCAGCGGCCCGCCTCGGAGCCGGGCGGGCGTTGCAATTCGTTCGGGCTTGGTACCCAGGCTGAGCCTGGACCATCTGCGCACTTGGAGGATGGAGGCCGCCGCGGAGCTGGAGGAGGTGAGGCCGGCTATCGCCCAACGAGCTTCGACGATCACCCAGTGCACCGACATCAGTGTTTTCGCACCCGAAATCGATGATGACGGTGTTGTTTAGCCGGAGGAGTGGTTCGGGCTGGACCCGGCGGTGGGCGAGGACTCGGCGGAGGAGATTGCCTCCAGCGACGAGGGCGAAGAAGATGAAGACGAGGACGGGGAAGACGTCGAGCCGGCTAGTGGAACAACCAGCCGACCTCAGGCCGACCGTGCCTCCAGCAACGAGGCGCGTGGAAGCGCACCCTCTGCGGGAGGCGGCGACCAAGCCGAAGTTCATCAGTCGGCCGCTCCTTCAGCCGGCACGACCGTCTCCGCCAACCAGTCTGGCTCGTCGGCCGCTCCGCCAGCTTGACCTGCCGTCTTTATCTTTCCTGCTTTGTTGTCTTTGAACAATCTTTGTTAAGTTTTCGCAGTTCCACCCACTGGGGGTGTATCCAAACTATGTTGAATGCTGGCCTCTTGGAGGTCTTTTTATGTAACTATTATTATGTGCATGTTTGGTTTCCATTCACGTATGCTTTTTTATCCTTAGGCTTTTTCCTTTGCCGCCTTCCCTCTTTGGGGAGGCAAGTACTTGAGCTTTCTTGGATTAAAGTGAAGTGAATGGAAACCAGCCGGCCGGCTACTCTGGTAGCCAGTCGGTGGTGTGAGAAAAACCGGCTTTTGTTATATTAGTCCATCAGTCCCTAGCCGTTTTTCGTGTGGGCGCCCGTTTCTACCTTTAACTCTTGCTAGCCGGACAGCCGGTTCTTCGGACTGTGACTTTTCGCAAGAGAAGGCTTGAGAGCCGGCACACTACTCGTCTGACTGTGGGTAGGACTTCTAACATAACTCCAGTCGGCCAGTCCCCAAGCCGACTAGTCGAACTCGGTGCCGGACGGAATAAGTAAATGACACGACAAGGTCATGAGCATGATACTTTCATTCATAAATAAGAGATGGCAGTCCCCGAGCCTTCCTCGGGGAGCCTTTTGTCTTGTACTTAATACAAAAGTTAGCGCGGTACATACTGCATTTCAACTGTAAAATCTTCGGAGGAGGTTGGCGTTCCATGGTCGTTCTGACTCCTTGCCGGAGTCGTCTCTCTTGCGTGCCTTCGGCTTCTGTGCGTCGATCAGGTAGTAGGAGTCGTTGCCTAGAGCTCTGCTGATGACGAAGGGGCCTTCCCAAGGGGCTGAGAGCTTCTGCTGGCCGGCTGTTCGCTGGATCAGCCGGAGCACAAGATCGCCCTCTTGGAAAGATCTTGGCCTGACTTTCCGGCTGTGGTAGCAACGCAAACCTTGCTGGTAGATGGCAGACCGGCTGAGGGCTAACAGTTGGCTTTCTTCCAGCAGGTCGACGCCGTCTTCTCGTGCTTCCTTGGCCTCCGCTTCCGTGTACATGGTTACTCGAGGCGAGTTGAACTCGATGTCAGTTGAGATGACCGCCTCGGCACCATACACAAGGAAGAAAGGGGTGAAGCCGGTTGACTTGTTTGGTGTAGTGCGCAAACTCCAGAGGACAGCCGGCAGCTCATCGAGCCAACAGCCGGCCGAGCGCTCCAGAGGTACGACCAGTCGAGGCTTGATACCGGAGAGAATGAGGCCGTTGGCTCGCTCGACCTGGCCGTTGGACTGCGGGTGGGCGACGGATGCTAAGTCCAGCCGGATACCTTGGGCTGCGCAGAAACGTGCCAAGGCTCCTTTGGCAAAATTCGTGCCATTATCGGTGATGATGCTGTGCGGCACGCCGTACCGAGTTGTTATGTCTGCGATGAACGTCACGGCAGTCGGCCCATTCAACTTCTTGATCGGCTTTGCCTCAACCCACTTGGTGAATTTGTCCACGGCGACGAGCAAATGCGTTATGCCGCCGCGCACCGTCTTGAATGGGCCCACCATGTCCAGTCCCCAAACGGCAAACGGCCAAGTGAGGGGAATGGTCTTGAGTGCCAAAGCCGGCACGTGTTGCTTGGAGCTGAAGAATTGGCATCCCTTGCAATGTTTGACTAATTGTTTGGCGTCATCCAAAGCAGTCGGCCAGAAGAAACCATGGCGGAAGGCTTTGGCGACAAGTGATCTTGAGGCCGCATGGTGGCCGCATTCACCTTGGTGAATGTCTGTGAGGATTGCAATGCCCTTATCTTGCTCGACGCACCGTTGGAGGATTCCAGTGACACTGCGCTTGAGTAGTTCTTTGTTGACGATTGTGTATGCTCCGGCTCGACGTTGGACTTGTCTTGCTTCTGTTTCTTCAGCCGGCAGGTCTTGGTTTACTAGGAAGTTGAGGATGCACTGAGCCCATGATGGAGCCGCGACTTCTCCTACCGCCAATGTGGCTACTGCTACCAGGGTGGGCGGGCTGGGCAGTGAGGTGCTGGAGTCGGCCGCCGACTGTAGCGCTGGTGCAGTCCCCGGGCCGGCTGCCGCAGTCCCCGAGCCGGCTACCGCAGTCCCCGAGCCGGCCGCCGAAGTCCCCGAGCCGGCCGCCGAAGTCCCCGAGCCGGCTGCCGAAGTCCCCGAGCCGGCTACCGAAGTCCCCGGGCTGGCTACGGGGGTCTTGGGGTCGCCTACTTGGTTCTTCGAGCCGGACCCGACCGCGTCGGGGTCAGGCGGCATGAAGATGGAATCGGATTCCGGAGACGGCTTGATAGACGGCTTGAGGAGGCGTTGTAGAGCGACGCCGGTTGGAATTGCTTGCCGAGTGGAGCCTATTCGAGCCAGGGCATCGGCTGGCTCGTTGTCGGCTCGTGGTACGTGGAGGAACTCGCATCCTTCAAAGTATCCGCTGATTTGTTGGACCAGGAAGCGGTAGCTCGCCATATTCGCGTCCTTGGCGTCCCAGTCGCCGGATGATTGCTGGACTACCAGGTCCAAGTCGCCATAGCATAGGATCCGGCGAATGCCAAGTTCTTTGGCAAGCCGGAGCCCGTGTATGAGCGCCTCGTACTCGGCCACATTGTTGGAGGCGGCAAAGTGGATCTGTAGCGTGTATCTGAGCTTGTCGCCTTTCGGAGAGGTAAGGACGACACCGGCTCCCAAGCCGGTGCGCATCTTGGACCCGTCGAAGTGCATGCGCCAATGGGTGGAGTCGGGAGCCGGTGGCAGGTACTGGGTCTCGGTCCAGTCGACGAGGAAGTCGGCCAGTGCTTGGGACTTGATGGCAGTGCGGGGCTGGTAGAAGATCGTGTACGGGGCCAGCTCGATGGCACATTTCGCCACCCGGCCGGATGCATCCCGGCTGCCTATGATCTCGGCTAGCGGGGCAGTGCATACGACCATGACGGGATGCTCTTGAAAGTAGGGCTTCAGCTTCTTGGCGGTGAAGTACATGCCATAACACATCCTCTGGTAGTGCGGGTAGTTCTGCTTCGAGGCGGACAGCATCTCGCTCAAATAGTACACCGGCCTCTGGACCGGCTGGCCTCGGCCTTCTTCTGGGCGCTGGACTATGATGACGGTGCTGACCACCCGGCTGGTTGCAGTGATGTAGAGGAGCATGGGCTCTTTCTCAGTCGGCGCCGCGAGGACAGGCGGCGTGGCCAACATCTTCTTCAACTCGTGAAAAGCTTGGTTGGCCTGGTCGTTCCACTCGAAGTGAGTGCTCTTCTTTATGAGGCGGTAGAGAGGGAGAGCCTTCTCTCCGAGCCGGCTGATGAAGCGGTTCAAGGAGGCTAAGCACCCGGTGAACTTCTGAATGTCTCGAAGCTTGGTGGGGATCGCCATTCTCTCGATGGCCTTGATCTTCACCAGGTTGCATTCAATGCCGCGTCCGGAGACCAGGAAGCCTAGGAGCTGGCCGGCTGGCAGTCCGAACACGCATTTCTCGGGGTTGAGCTTGATTTGGAACCGGTGTAGGTTCTCAAACATTTCCTTGAGGTCTCCTAGCAAGGTGCCGCGCTTCTCCGTCTTCACCACAATGTCATCCACGTATACGTGAGCGTTTCTGCCGAGTTGCTTGAGGAGGCACTTCTGCATGCAACACTGAAAAGTGGCACCGGCATTTCTCAAGGCGAATGTCATAGTCAGGTAGCAGAAGGCTCCAAATGGCGTGATGAAGGCGGTCTTCAGGCGGTCGTCCGGGTCTAGCTTTATCTGATGGTATCCAGAGTAAGCATCCAAAAAACTCAACAGCTCGCATCCGGCTGTGGAGTCTATCACTTGGTTAATCCTTGGCAGGGCAAAAGGATCTTTGGGGCAGGCCTTGTTGAGGCTCGTGTAGTCTATACACATGCGCCACTTGTTGTTCTTCTTTAGCACAAGGACCGGGTTGGCGAGCCACTCTGGAAAGAAAACTTCCATGATGAAGCCGGCCGCCAAGAGCTGGGCTATATCCTCCCCTACAATCCTGCGCTTCTCCTCCGACAATCGGCGAAGGGGTTGCCTGACTGGCTTTGCGTCTTCTCGAACGTGTAGTTTGTGCTCGGCGAATTTCCTCGGAACACCCGGCATGTCCTTGGGGGACCATGCAAAGATGTCCCGATTCTCACGGAGGAAATCGGCGAGCTCGTCTTCCTATTTGCTGTTCAGGTTCGCCCCGATGACGGCAAACCTCTCTGGATGCTCGGGGTCAAGAGGTATCTTCTTCATCTCCTTGGCCGGCTGGAAAGATCCCTGAGCATCGTGCTCCTTGGGGTCGGGGGACACGGCCGACTGCTTGCCGGCTATGGCCATGACTCGGTCCAACATCTTCTTCTCTTCGGCAATCACAAGGGACTCGGCCAGCCGGCTGCTGGCCGCCGCACACTCGGAGGACTTCTTATAATCACCGGCTACAGTGATGACGCCTTTGGTGCTTGGTATCTTCATCTTGAGGTATGCATAGTGGGGAAATGCCATGAATTTGGCCAAAGCAGGTCGGCCAAGCAATGCATGCTAAGGGCTCTCCAGGTCCACCACTTCAAACCAGATCGCTTCCCGGCGGAAATGCTCCTTGTCCCCAAAACATACATCAATCTTGATTTTGCCAATGGGGGTGCAGGACAGGCCGGGTACGATGCCATGGAACACTGTCCGCGTAGGCATCAGCTGCTTCATCTTGACATTTAGCTTCTCCAGGGTGTCACGGTACAGGATGTTGATGCTGCTCCCGCCGTCTATCAACACACGGGAGAAGCGGGCGGCGCGTCTGTCCGTTGCAAGGGTGGCTTCCAGGACCAAAGCATAAGAGCCGGGACATGGCATCACCTCCGGATAGTCGGCCCGACTCCAGCTGATGGGCTTTTCTGACCAATGCATGTGTCCAGCGGGGTTGGCAGCGACCACGCTGACTTCCTGGTGCTCTTGGCGTTTGCTGCGCCGGTCTTCGGGCTGGCTGGTAAAGACGATGTAGGTGGCTTGCTCGTCAGGGAACTCGTCATGCACGGCTCCGACTGCGGGCCGAGCGGCCGGAGGCGGCGGGGCCAGAGGCGGCGGGCCGGCGGGCGGAGGCGGCAAGAGACCCTCGCCCTTGGAGATTCGGGTGAGCCAATTGCACTTCCGGGTCGTGTGCTTGGACGGCTTCGCACCGCTGTGGAACTTGCCAGGGGCGTCGAGAGTTTGCTCGTAGGAGAAAGCGGGCTGGCAAGCCGGCCTGCCGCCCTTGGGTTTCTTGGGCGCCGGTCGTTCTTCAGGCGGCGCATCTTCGACTGTGGCCACCTGTCGACTGCCGGGAGGCGGCGCGGGGCCCTTGCGCTTGTGGTCGTTCGAGTTGGGGTGTCGGCCAGAATCCCCAGCCGGCGTCTTGGGCACCGGGTTGAGTACCTTTCCGGATGCGTCTACCCGAAGCTCGGTCTTCATCGAGGAGTCGGCGGTGGCGTACTTATCTGCTATGTCCAGAAGTTCGCCGAGGGTAGCCGGCTCGTCGCAGAGGAGCTTGTGCTTGAGGAGGGTGCCTTCTCGGCATCCGGCTGTGAAGTATTCTATGGCTTGCACCTTGTGCACCCCTTCGCAGGAGTTGCGGAGCTCGGCCCAACGCGTGAGGTAATCGCGAGTGGACTCGGCGGGGCCTTGTACGCATAAGGAGAGCTGTCTGGGCTTGGGAGCCCGCTTGTAGGTGCTGGTGAAGTTGCGGATGAAGGCTTCTGTGAAATCTAGCCAGCTGTTGATGCTACGTGGCTTGAGGCTGTTAAGCCAGGTCCGCGCCGTGCCTTGCAGCATGAGGGGCACGTACTTCACGGCAACGCGCCGGTTGCCGTTGGCTATGCTAACCGCCATGGAGTAGTCGATCAACCAATCTTCCGGCTTTACAGAGCCGTTGTACTTGGGCGTGTCTCTTGGGAGCGAGAACCCTTTGGGAAAGGGCTCGTCGCGGATGCGGGGGCCGAAACAAGGCGGGCCGACATCATCCTCTTCTTCCAACGCCAGGGATCGCGCCAGGCGGTCGATCCGATGGCAGGCGTCGCTCTCGCCGATTCCTTCACGGCGGCCTAGCCGGCCGCTGAGAGTCGGGTGCGCCACTGGCGGCGAGGCGGGATATCTCTCTCCACGGGGCGGAGGCGGAGGCGGGTCGCCTCGCCATTCCATGGCTCGGGGATGATCGTCCGTGTCTCGCTCGATGGAGATCCAGGTCCGGCTGCGGCTGGTAGCCGGCTCCTTCTCGCGTCGCGCGCGGGTATTGCTCGTAGTCGGCGTCCGGGACGTCGCGCCGTGATCTCGGCACGGGGGAGGGCTTCCCGCACGGGCCTCTGCTTCGTGCCGCTGCGCGGCTGCGTCGATCAGTTGCTGGATGCGTCGGGTCATGTGGGGGAGGTCTTCGGCCTCCAAGCCATCCAACTCGTCTACAGCCGCCTGGGCGGCACGCAAGTTCTCGAGCAGCGTGGCATAGACCGGGCGGTCGACTCCCAGCGTGTCGGTGATGACGGCGCCGCGTTGCTTGACAAGGCCGACCCGGCTTGGCCCGCCCTGGGCCGGCATGCCGAAGGCGGCACGGTCAGCTTCGCGCTAGTAGGCCTCAGTGAGGCGTCTTACGGAGGCCAGCCTCCGGCCCTCTGCGAGGAGGGCGAGGCGGCGTGCTTCCAGTGCTCCGTCGTCGGCATCAGCCGGGAGGGGAGCGGACAAGCCGCGGGCCGCCGCGCGCGAGGCATCATGGGCGCTCTCGGCGGTCAGGCCGTCGTGGCCGACAACCATCACTTCGGCGGTGACAGCATCGCAGCCGTCGGTTCGAGGAAGCGGGTCGTTGTAGATCGCGACATTGGTGGGGAAGGTGTCGTAGGAGGCCGTGTCGGAGTCGACAGGCATCGGGTCGGTGGAGCCAACCGACTCCAGGTCCGCAGCGGGCTCGCTGGAGACATGGAGCTGGCCGAGAAGGTTCGCGAGGTGGTCGGTGCCCGCATCGGAGGCGAGCTCGTCGGAGATGAGAGTTTTGTCGAGGAGATCGGCGAGGCCGCCTTCCGTGCAGATGCTGGTGGCGCCTTGCAGCGCGTCGTGGCAAGCGCCATTGGGCGTGCCGGGCTGGCTACGCTCGCGGGGGAGGAATAAGGTTCCTGTCCAGAATAGGTCTCCGGACGACGATGCACCTGGCCCCATGATGGGCGCCAAATGTCGGGTGGTAGGTGCGACATATGCCAACGGGTGGCTTATCATTGTGGGAGCCAGTAAGACATCGCCGGTGCCTGGAAACGGGATAAGGCGAAGACATGCATGCCGGCGGATCTTACCCAGCTTCGGGGCTCTCCGTGGAGATAACACCCCTACTGCTGCTCTGCGGGGTCTCCGCATGTTCACTAGATGAATCAAGTGGCTACACAACGCTCCTTGAGCTGTTTTGGGGGGAAGGAGGAAGAAGGGCACGGCTAGCCTGCTTTCTTCTCCTTGATTTTTGTGTCTAGAATTAGCTAAGGGTCGAACCTTTGCATGGGTGCTCCGGGGGGTTTATATAGGCCTACCCCCTGGGGGTACAATGGTAATCCGGCTGGGCACGGGGCCTAGCCGTCTGTGACTGCGCTCGCCGGCTTCCGCGCCGGCTGCTGGGGCCCGCCGACTGGTGGGTCCCGTCGGCTGCCGGCCCCTTGGTCGACAGGCAGGCCCCACTATCCAGGGCCTGATCGGCGGCTGGTTACTGTGGCTTCATCCTGTTGACGTGAGCTCCATCGTGGCAAGCGCGGCTACAATACCGCCGCCTGTCAGGCGATCACTGTAGCCTTACCGCGTCTTGTCTCCTTAATGGGGCGTCCTCTTCGAGGAAGGCGGCAAGACGGCTGCGGGGATCCGGCTCTGTCTTGGGCCGACTAGTTGGAGGCGGGGCCGCCTTCGGGCGTCTCTCTGCTCAAAGGGGCCCACCATCTGTGGGCCACGCTGGCGGCCCGTCATGGGTGATGCCAGGGTCAACATGGCAACAGTGCCGCGCCGGACGGGTCGCCTAGCCCGTACGGCGCACCATGCCAGGCATGCTCCGGGATTCGGGGGTGGCAGGCTTTACTGTAGCCACGCCCCATCGCACCGCCATTAGGTGGGTGCAAACTTTGTGGGTACGGTCTTGACCGCTTTATGGGGAGCCGGCTTCTTGGAGTCGGCCTTCTCATGGCCGGCTTCTTGGAGTCGGCCTTCTCATGAGGGCTAAAGTCGGACCGCCTTCTGAAAGCCGGCCTGGGTGGCAGCCATCAAGGGGAAGGCGGCCCCTATGTCTTGAATTCTTGAGAGCCGGGCGGGCTCGTAATTTCTTCAGGTGGGCCAGGGGAAGCCGGCTAGGCTACCCATGGCTATTTATTCCGACACTCGTTGATCAAAGATGGTTATGTTTCCTAACCATTGACATGAGTTGTCATTTGATTAACGGGATCACATCATTAGGAGAATGATGTGATTGACTTGGCCCATTCCGTTAGCTTAGCACTTGATGTTTAGTTTGTTGCTATTGCTTTCTTCATGACTTATGCATGTTCCTATGACTATGAGATTATGCAACTCCCGTTTACCGGACGAACACTTTGTGTGCCACCAAATGTCACAACGTAACTGGGTGATTATAAAGGTGCTCTACAGGTGCCTCCGAAGGTACTTGTTGGGTTGGCATATTTCGAGATCAGGATTTGTCACTCCGATTGTCGGAGAGGTATCTCTGGGCCCACTCGGTAATGCACATCACTATAAGCCTTGCAAGCATTGCAACTAATGAGTTAGTTGCGGGATGATGTATTACGGAATGAGTAAAGAGACTTGTCAGTAACGAGATTGAACTAGGTATTGAGATACCGACGATCGAATCTCGGGCAAGTAACATACCGATGACAAAGGGAACAACGTATGTTGTTATGCGGTTTGACCGATAAAGATCTTTGTAGAATATGTAGGAGCCAATATGAGCATCCAGGTTCCGCTATTGGTTATTGACCGGAGACGGTCTCGGTCATGTCTACATAGTTCTTGAACCTGTAGGGTCCGCACACTTAAAGTTCGATGACGGTTATATTATGAGTTTATGTGTTTTGATGTACTGAATGTAGTTCGGAGTCCCAGATGAGATCGGGGACATGACGAGGAGTCTCGAAATGGTCGAGACGTAAAGATCGATATATTGGATGACTATATTCGGACACCGGAAAGGTTCCGAGTGATTCGGGTATTTATCGGAGTAACGGGGAGTTACGGGAATTCGCCGGGGAGTGTATGGGCCTTGTTGGGCTTTAGGGGAAAGAGAGAGAGGCAGGCCGTGCGCCCCCCAAGGCCTAGTCCGAATTGGACTAGGGGGAAGGGCTGCGCCCCCTCCTTCCTTCTCTTCTCTTTTCCCTTTCCTTCTCTCCTACTCCTACTACTTGGAAGGGCTCCTAGTTCTACTAGGAAAGGGGGAATCCTACTCCCGGTGGGAGTAGGACTCCCCTAGGGCATGCCATAGAGAAGGCCGGCCCCTCCCCTCCTCCACTCCTTTATATACGTGGCCAGGGGCACCCCATAGACACAACAATTGATCTCTTGTTCTCTTTGCCGTGTGCGGTGCCCCCCTCCACCATAATCCACCTCGATTATATCGTAGCGGTGCTTAGGCGAAGCCCTGCGTCGGTAGAACATTATCATCGTCACCACGCCGTCGTGCTAACGAAACTCCCCCTCAACACTCGGCTGGATCGGAGTTCGAGGGACGTCATCGAGTTGAACGTTTGCAGAACTCAGAGGTGCCGTGCATTCGGTACTTGATCGGTCGGATCGTGAAGACGTACGACTACGTCAACCGCGTTGTGCTAACGCTTTCACTTTCGGTCTATGAGGGTACGTGGACACACTCTCCCCTCTCGTTGCTATGCATCACCATGATCTTGCGTGTGCGTAGTCATTTTTTGAAATTACTACGTTCCCCAACACAAATATTCTCAAATATTCCAGAAAAAATCATATTTAAATTTCAGGGCATTTGGAGAACTTTTATTTTCGGGGTATTTTTATATTGCACGGATAATTCAGATAACAGACAGAAAATACTATTTTTATTTTATTTAATATAAATAACAGAGAGTAAAAGGAGGGTACAGAGAGTTGTGTTTTCTAAATTCATCCATCTCATGATCATCAAAAGGAATCCATTAACAAGGTTGATCGAGTCTTATTAACAAACTCATTCCGAATAACATGGAACTGGAGAATTTTCGAATAACACTAGGTTACCTCAACGGGGATATGCACATCCCCAACAATAAGAATATCATATTTCTTCTTGAAGAAGAGGAAATTCAAAACCTCCAAAAATAATTGATGGAATTTTTCCTATAGAATTGCTACTGTGAACTTGAGGGGTTTCCTCGGAAAGTGTACCGTATGCTCATTACCACTAACATGAAAAGTGACATTGCCTTTGGTGCAATCAATAACAGCCCCTGTAGTATTCAAAAAGGGTCTTCCAAGAATAATAGACATACTATCGTCCTTGGGAATATCAAGAATAACAAAGTCTGTTAAAATAGTAACGTTCGCAACCACAACAGGCACATCCTCACAAATACCAACAGGTATAGCAGTTGATTTATCAGCCATTTGCAAAGATATTTCAGTAGGTGTCAACTTATTCAAATCAAGTCTACGATATAAAGAGAGAGGCATAACACTAACACCGGCTCCAAGATCACATAAAGGAGTTTTAACATAGTTTCTTTTAATGGAGCATGGTATAGTGGGTACTCCTAGATCTCCAAGTTTCTTTGGTATTCCACCTTTAAAAGTGTAATTAGCAAGCATGGTGGAAATTTCAGCTTCCGGTATCTTTCTTTTATTAGTAACAATTTCTTTCAGGCTTAGCATAAGGATTCATTTTGAGCATATCAGTTAATCGCATATGCAAAAAGATAGGTCTAATCATTTCAGCAAAGCGCTCAAAATCCTCATCATCCTTTTTCTTGGATGGTTTGGGAGGAAAAGACATGGGTTTTTGAACCCATGGTTCTCTTTCTTTACCATGTTTCCTAGCAACAAAGTCTTTCTTACCATAACGTTGATTCTTTGATTGTGGGTTATCAAGATCAACAACAGGTTCGATTTCTATATCATTATCATTGATAGGCTGAGCATCTTCATGAACATTATCATTAACATTATCACTAGTTCCAGGTTCATTACCAGATTGTGTTTCAGCATTAGAAATAGAAATATCATTTGGATTCTCAGGTGTTTTAGCAATAGGTTCACTAGAAGCATGCAAAGTCCTATCATTTTTCTTTTTCTTCCTTTTATAAGGACTAGGTGCATCTATATTATTTCTCTGAGAATATTGCTCAATTCTCTTAGGGTGGCCCTCAGGATACAAAGGTTCCTGAGTCATTTTACCGGTTCTAGTAGTCACTCTAACAGCATAGTCATTATTCTTACTATTCAATTCATTGAGAAAATCATTTTGAGCTTTAAGTACTTGTTCTACTTGAGTGGTAACCATAGAAACATGTTTACTAATAAGTTTAAGTTCGCCTTTGACATTAGCCATATAATCACCCAAGTGTTCAAGCATATCAGCACTGTGTTTTAATTCTCTACCAAAATAAGCATTGAAGTCTTCTTGCTTAACCATAAATTTATCAAACTCATCTAAGCATGGGCTAGCAAACTTAGTAAATGGGATTTCAGCTTTATCATATCTATAAAGAGAATTTACCTTTACTACCTGTGTCAGGTTATCAAGACCATGTGTTTCTTCAATAGGCGGTAAATTAAGACCATGTATTTGTTCAATAGGAGGTAAATTCTTAACATCTTCAGCTTTAATACCCTTTTCTTTCATGGATTTCTTTGCCTCTTGGATATCTTCAGGACTGAGAAATAGAACACCCCTTTTTTCGAAGTTGGTTTAGGAATAGGCTCAGGAGTTGGCTCAGGAAGTGTCCAATTATTTTCATTTGTCAACATATTATTCAATAGAATTTCAGCTTCATCTGGTGTTCTTTCCCTGAAAACAGAACCAGCACAACTATCCAGGTAATCTCTGGAAGCATCAGTTAGTCCATTATAAAAGATATCAAGTATTTCATTTTTCTTAAGAGGGTGATCAGGCAAAGCATTAAGTAATTGGAGAAGCCTCCCCCAAGCTTGTGGGAGACTCTCTTCTTCAATTTGCACAAAATTATATATATCCCTTAAGGCAGCTTGTTTCTTATGAGAAGGGAAATATTTAGCAGAGAAGTAATAAATCATATCCCGGGGACTACGCACACAACCAAGATCAAGAGAATTAAACCATATCTTAGCATCACCCTTTAACGAGAACAGAAATATTTTAAGAATATAAAAGTAGCGAGTTCTCTCATCATTAGTGAACATGGTAGCTATATCATTTAATTTAGTAAGATGGGCCACAACAGTTTCAGATTCATAGCCATAAAAAGGATTAGATTCAACTAAAGTAATTATATCAGGATCAATAGAGAATTGATAATCCTTATCAGTAACAAAGATAGGTGAAGTAGCATAAGCAGGATCATATTTCATTCTAGCATTTAGAGTTTTATGTTTAAGCTTAGCTAATAATTTCTTAAGATCACTTCTGTCATTGCAAGCAAGAAAGTCTCTTTTAGTTTCTTCATCCATAACATAGCCCTCAGGCACAACAGGTAATTCATATTTATTAGGAGAGCCTTCGTAATCACTTTCACCAGTATTATCAGTTTTGATAATTTCATTCTCTCTAGCCCTAGCAAGTTGTTCATCAAGAAATTCACCAAGTGGCACAATAGTATCAGGCATAGAAGTAGTTTCATCATAAGTATCATGCATAGCAGAAGTGGCATCATCAATAATATGCGACATATCAGAATCAATAGCAGAAGCAGGTTTAGGTGTCGCAAGCTTACTCAAAACAGAAGGTGAATCAAGTGCAGAGGTAGATGGCAGTTCCTTACCTCCCCTCGTAGTTGAGGTATAAATCTTGGTTTTTGGATCTCTCAAGTTCTTCATAATGATAAGCAGATATAAATCCCAAGTGACTCAAAGAATAGAGCTATGCTCCCCGGCAACAGCGCCAGAAAATAGTCTTGATAACCCACAAGTATAGGGGATCACAACAGTTTTCAAGGGTAGAGTATTCAACCCAAATTTATTGATTCGACACAAGGGGAGCCAAAGAATATTCTTAAGTATTAGCAGCTGAGTTGTCAATTCAACCACACCTAGAAACTTAATATCTGCAACAAAGTATTTAGTAGCAAAGTAATATGATAGTAATGGTAACGGTAACAAAAGGTAACGGTAGCAAAAGTAATATTTTTGGTATTTTGTAGTGATGATAACAATAGCAACGAAAAAGTAAATAAGCGAAGAACAATATATGGAAAGCTCGTAGGCAATGGATCGGTGATAGAGAATTATGCCAGATGTGGTTCATCATGTAACAGTCATAACCTAGGGTGACACAGAACTAGCTCCAATTCATCAATGTAATGTAGGCATGTATTCCGAATATAGTCATATGTGCTTATGGAAAAGAACTTGCATGACATCTTTGTCCTACCCTCCCGTGGTAGCGGGGTCCTAGCGGAAACTAAGGGATATTAAGGCCTCCTTTTAATAGAGTACCGGACCAAAGCATTAACACATAGTGAATACATGAACTCCTCAAACTACGGTCATCACCGAAAGTGGTCCCGATTATTGTCACTTCGGGGTTGCCGGATCATAACACATAGTAGGTGACTATAGACTTGCAAGATAGGATCAAGAACTCACATATATTCATGAAAATACAATAGGTTCAGATCTGAAATCATGGCACTCGGGCCCTAGTGACAAGCATTAAGCATAGAAAAGTCAAAGCAACATCAATCTTAGAACATAGTGGATACTAGGGATCAAACCCTAACAAAACTAACTCAATTACATGATAAATCTCATCCAGCCCATCACCGTACAGCAAGCCTACAATGGAATTACTCACACACGGCGGTGAGAATCATGAAATTGGTGATGGAGGATGGTTGATGATGACGATGGCGATGGGTTCCCCTCTCCGGAGCCCCGAATGGACTCCAGATCAGCCCTCCCGAGAGAGTTTAGGGCTTGGCGGCGGCTCCGTATCGTAAAAAGTGACGAATCTTTCTCCTTGATTTTTTTTCTCTCCGAAGACGAATATATAGAGTTGGAGTTGAGGTCGGAGGAGCTCCAGGGGGGCCATGAGGTAGGGGGCGCGCCCAGGGGGCAGGCGCGCCCCCACCCTCGTGGCTAGCACTAGTAGAAAAAGGGCCTGTTGTTCCGGTTCGTAAGGGCCTTTTGTCCCGGTTCCTGAACCGGGACTAAAGGGTCGGTACTAATGCCCTGTCCCTTTAGTCCCGGTTCAATCCAGAACCGGGACAGATAGGCCTCCACGTGGCCTGTGCGCGGAGCCCAGGCAGGAGGGTCTTTGGTCCCGGTTGGTGGCACCAACCGGGACCAATAGGCATCCACGCATCAGCATTTCTGTGGCTGGGTTTTTTGTTTTTTTAAGGGGCGGGGGGGTTGGGGGTTTTGGGGGGTTAATTTAGGTGTTTCATATATTGTGTTAGCTAGCTATAATTAATAGAGAGAAGTGTCCTCTCTTATGTCCGTGCTTGGTCGACGCTACGTACTATACATATGTATAGAGAGGACTAGACATGCTAGCTAGCTAGTAAGCAAACGAAGTAAACAGAAGATCGTCATGAACATATATGCATACAGAGAGAAGTGATGTCGACCACCTCTCCTTCTCCGAGAGATTTGTCGAACAACAAGTTCTCGTATATCTATCCGACACTACCGGCTACATATATACAATAATTATCTCTTACAAATATAATCTCCTAACATACGGACTCACGGTCCACATAGTATTCTCCGTCTTCAGCGATCACGTGGTCAAGAAAGAATGCCGCCAATTCCTCTTGAATTGCTCGCATGCGAGCTGGTGCTAGGAGTTCATCCCGCTTCCGAAACATCTAATTTGAAGAAGGGAGTCAATACATACATATATATATATATATGAATGAATGAAACTCAACACAAATGATGGTAATAAAATAAAATTGTAAATGTTGTTATTTACGCACTTCATATTGTTCGTCAGAGTAGCCCCGCTCACAGGTCGTGTGGCGGATGGACTCGCAAACATAGTATCCACAGAAATCATTCCCTTGTTCCTGCCACAACCACTTTACAAGAAATAGAGGTCGATCAAACTGATAAGCAATAATGAAAAATGGTATTGATGAAACTAGTGCTTGAATCAATAGGAGATGCGCGGAACATGCTACTATAGTACTTACTTTCGGGTGTCTAAATTGCAGCTTCTTCGGGAGTCCCGGAGCTTTTTTGGCAAAAAAATTCCAAACCCTGCCAGACAAGGAAAACAATTACTTGATATATCAGGAAATGAACAAAGTTGCTGATATGGTGGATAATGATTGATTTAACTTACTTCTCGAGCATTTGAGTCATGTCCGCATAGTCCTGGGGATCTTTTCGTCTTGAGTCTAAGACGGTTACTAGTCCCTGCTCAAGCTTAATCTCTAGGAGAATATAGTGGAAACTGCACACGCATGCATAACTCATCAATTACATTACTATAACCTTGACTAATATATAAGGGAAACCGAATACGCACAAGACAGTAACACTCACTTGAAGTTGTAAGGAAAGAGTATTATATCTTTGTTTTCATTTATTACCAACGATCGTAGCAAGTTGGCCTCGGTATCTGCGGCATGAAATTTAACCTGAGTTGCATCTATGATATTTGTGTTAATGAACCCAATATCACCGATTTGTCGTTTCTTCAATTCGACGATCTTCAATCTGCATAATATAGTGAGGATAATTATAAATACATGCAATGAAAGAGCTGAGCTATATAGAGAGACTTAATGACAGAAGTAGTACTACTTACTGACAGTAGTAGGTGACCGTTGCTTTATCGAGGGCCAATTGATTGAAAAACTGACAGAACTCCTCGAATGGAACAGGCAACAGATCAATTCCAATGAGGTCATGCTCCTTTTTAACTCTCACATACAAAGTACTCCTCCCCCCAGACTCTCTGCAGATTTTCAAGTACCAATCATGCAATCTTCGCATCATCGTTGATAGAGATCTTTCATCTTTGACGAGAGGCTTCCCGTACTCGTATCTTTGTATCTGCACCTCCATGAAATCATAATGTACATCGTCGGGCAGGTAATCTCCAAGATTGCTATAACCGGGCACCACCCTCGGATCATTAGCGACGATGTCGCTAGGCACCTTGAGCGGGGGGCACGATTGCTTCGCTTGTTCGTCGAGCTATGCAATTTGTTTCCCAGCTCGTCGTTCTTTCAGCCTTTGATCACTGACAATACTTCCCGACCGCTCCGCTTCGGCAAATTCCTTTCCAATAATGCGCTCATAGTTTCCTTTCGGTGGAGACTTGGGTGGTTTTGTCAGGGCAGCCAGAGTGCGCTTCGCTTTCACCGGATCTACCTTCTCCTCCGGAGGTGGATGTTTCTTTGCTTTCACCCCTTCAAAGAAGTTCCTCACTTCTTCTCGCGCGATCTCGGCATTCTCCTCCGGGGTCCTCTCGTATGGTAACTTCTTTGGAGTCTTCAGAGAAGGACCGAATCTGTATGTCCTCCCGCCTCTGGCTGTACTGCTAGACGCCAGCAGAGCAGACGGAACGGTTGTCTTCTTTACTTGCTTACGAGGCGTAGGAGAAGGACTACGACGCGCCGGAGCAGCCGGAGTGGCGGCAGGTCTCTTCCGCCCTTGCTGACGAGGCGGAGAAGGAGGAGGCTGGCTGCTCGGGCGCGCCGGCGCAGGCGGAGAAGGAGGCGGAGTGCCGCCACGCGCTGGAGAAGGAGCCGGCCGAGTGCCTTGATCGTCACTCGCCGGAGGAGGAGGCGGTGGAGGAGGCGGAGTGCCCTGACTCGCCGGAGGAGGAGGAGGACGCGGAGGCGTCCAGTTCGGAAGGTTGATGAGCTCCTTCCGCCATAGGCATGGAGTCTTCAGAGCAGAACCCAGCCGAGTCTCCCCTTCACCGGTAGGGTGGTCAAGCTGGAGGTCCTCAAATCCCTCCGTTATTTCATCTACCATCACCCTAGCATATCCTTCTGGAATCGGCTGACAGTGAAAAGTTGCGCCGGGTTCAGTAGGAAAAACAGAGCCAACAGCCGCCTTGACCTTCATATTAATCCATTGCGTCATAAGGTGGCAATTTTGAGACTCCGTGATAGCATCCACGGGATAGCTGGCAGGAGCCATCAAGACATGCTCCGGCTGAAGCAGCTCGGTGGAAGCCACACTGCTTCTCCGCTGAGATGGCAGGGTAGCTTCGGGGGAAGCTTCGGCAGTTCGTTTGCTGCGATTTGCTTCTCGTTCCTCTATTGCTTGTACCCTTGCTTGCAGCGCCTGCATTTGGGTCTGTTGCACTTTTTTCCTCCTCTCCTGGCATTTGTAACCGCCTGCGTCCGGAAACCCAACCTTCAAAGGAATGGAGCCTGGCGTGCCTCGTGTCCGTCCAGGGTGCTCAGGATTCCCGAGGGCCATTGTGAGCTCGTCGTTCTCTCTGTCTGGAGCGAACGTCCCTTGCTGGCGCTGCTTCGATATACTGCTGAAGCTTCTTGACTGGTATGTCCATTTGATCGTTCGTCCAAATGCACTTCCCTGATACAGGGTCCAAGGTTCCGCCAGCCCCGAAGAACCAAGTCCGGCAACGGTCTGGCCAGTTAATTGTCTCTGGTTCGATCCCTTTATCAGCCAGATCATTCTCAGTCTTGGCCCACTTAGGCCGGGCTACGAGGTAGCCACCTGACCCCGTGCGATGCTGATGCTTCTTCTTCGCAGCATTTTGCTTGTTTGTCGCCGACATCTTCTTACTCTTTTCCGATGTCTTGTGGGCCACAAATGCGGGCCAGTGATCTCCGATCTTCTCATATCTGCCCTTGAATTCTGGTGTCTCTTTATTTTCGACAAACTTATTCAGCTCTTTCTTCCACCTCCTGAATAGTTCTGCCATCCTCTTAAGAGCAAAAGACTTGATTAATTGCTCTTTAACTGGCTTCTCCAGATCATCCTCTTGCGGTAGGGTGAAATTTGACTTCAGCTCAGTCCAAAGATCATTTTTCTGCATATCATTGACATAAGACACCTTAGGGTCTTTTGTAGCCGGCTTTAACCATTGTTGGATGTTGATCGAGATCTTGTCCCTAACAAAAACCCCGCACTGAGCAACAAATGCACTCTTTGTCCGGAGGGGTTCAATCGGTTGGCCGTCGGGCGCGATTACTATGATCTCAAACTTTTCATCCGAGCTCAACTTTTTCTTCGTGCCTCGTCTCTTTACCAAAGTTGTGCTCGATCCGGAGGGCAAGAAAAAAGAACAAAGACTTAATTAATATGTGTACATACCAAAACAATGAATGCATCAATTAGCTAGTCAACAGAAGCTTAACTAATATATATATACCTGGCCGGACTCGGTTCGGTCACCGGAGACGTCATCACGGTCTCTTTCTTGCACCGGCATTGGGTCACCAGAGCCGTCCTCACGGTCTCCTTCTTGCACCGGTATTAGGTCACCGGAGCCATCATAATCATAGCTAGCTGCTTCCAGACCATCGGTGTCATTGAGAAACAACGAGCAGACGGCATCACTTCCTCGTGCGGTTATGTCCCCCAATAACTCTTCTTGTACTTCATCTCGGGCGGTGTCCATAGTTTCTACAAATATTTACAACATGGCAATTATTATTCAAACATGATAGATGGATATATTAGTGGCAAACGTAGAACTAATATTAATTAGTGGCTTCAATGCTGCTTCTCTAGGGTTTTGGGTGGCCTCGACGCTGCTTCTCTAGGGTTTGGGGTGGCCTCGACAATGCTTCAAGGATAAAAAAAGAAGATGAAGAAGAAAAAAAAGAGGAAAAGAAAGAATAGAGGAGTAAGAACTCCTCTATTCTTTCTTCTCCTCTTTTTTTCTTCTTCTTCCTCTTTTTTTTATCGGGAACGAGGGTCGTCGAGGGTCACCGAGCGGTAGAGGAAACCCTAAATAGCAAGTATCGTGGGTGTGAGATACATGTGGCCGTCGGTGTCGGACACTACATCCACGTCCCACAAGTGGCGTGGGCATCGAAGCCCACGTCACTTGTGGGACGTGGA
>NC_041390.1:111994703-111995643 GCF_002162155.2 Triticum dicoccoides
TCGACCCCTCGGCGACCCTAGACCCCCTCTCGACCTTCGACCCCTCGGCGACCGCCGACCCCCTCTCGACCCTCGATCCCTCGGCGACCCTCGACGACCCTCGTTCCCGATAAAAAAAAAGAGGAAGAAGAATAAAAAAAAGAGGAGAAGAAAGAATAGAGGAGAAGAACTCCTCTATTCTTTCTTCTCCTCTTTTTTTTCTTTTTCCTCTTCTTTTTTATCCACTTCTTCCTCTCATGTTAGGCGGCCCTCGACGACCCTCGTTCCTGATAAAAAAAAAGAGGAAGAAGAAGAAAAAAAAGAGGAGAAGATCTCCTCTATTCTTTCTTCTCCTCTTTTTTTCTTCTTCCTCTTCTTTTTTTATCCTTTTCTTCCTCTCATGTTCGACGACCCCCTCTCGACCCCCTCTCGACCCTCATATATAAAACATTTTCTTCCTTCTTCTTCCTTCTATTCCTTCTTCCTAAATATATAAAAAAAATTAAAATGAAACTAACCTAAAATGTACTAAATCAGAGAACATATATAGATAAAACTTTTCTAATAAAAAAATCTAACTTTTGCATATATGTATTTTTAAAACATCATTACAATTGAAAAAATACATACATATATACCTATGTGAACATACATAAAAAACATATATGAACATACATACAAAAACATATATCTAAAAGATACATACATACATATATATATATATATATATATATATGAAAATCTAAAAACATGTAAAAAACATGTATAATTAAAAAAATGCACGGCGGCGGCGGCGGGGGCGGCAGACGCGCGGTGCTCATAGACGCGGGGACGCGTCGGGGCAGGGGACGGCCGGTGAGGGCGCGGGCGATGGCGACGACGGGCGCGGGCGACGGCCGGCGAGGGTGCGGGCGACGGTGACGACGGGTGCGGACGACAGCGACGGTGGGGGCGGCGTGCG
>NC_041390.1:111996383-112102181 GCF_002162155.2 Triticum dicoccoides
ATTTATTTTATTTTGTTTCTATTTACAAAAAAATACTTATTGTTGCTATTTTCTTTGTTTTCCAGATTTTTGTTTTGTTTTCTATATTATTTATTTTCTTTTGTTTTTTGCTTTATTTTTATTTCTTTTTACTTTTAGGTCAGCAAAATTATAAACTTTCTGTTAGTGCCATTAGTTTTAGAAAAATTATAAACTTTCTGTTAGTGCCATTAGTTTTCAAATTTGAATAGTTAAAATTTGAATTCTTTGAAATTTGTGTGAATCACAAGTTTGTGATTAACTTTACTAAAAAAATGAACATAGATGCACCTATAGAGAAAATTCGACCTAAATTCATAGTTTTCAAATGAACTCTGAAAAAGTTGGCATAGCATACTCGTGTGTTACAAAGTTGGCATGGTATCATCATAATAGTTGCGGGAGAAAGTCTTCGCTTGTGTCATTTGCTTATTGCGCCGTAACCATGGATAATCTTCATCGTTTATCAGGATGCTTGGGTCAGCCTTGACATTGAAGGGAGGAATTTCATGAAACTTTTCATAATCTTCAGACATGTCTGTCTTGCCGTCCACTCCCAGGATGTCCCTTTTTCCTGAAGGAACTATGTGGCGCTTTGGCTCATCGTATGATGTATTCGCTTCCTTATCTTTTCTTTTTCTCGGTTTGGTAGACATGGCCTTCACATAGATAACCTGTGCCACATCATTGGCTAGGACGAACGGTTCGTCAGTGTACCCAAGATTTTTCAGATCCACTATTGTCATTCCGTACTGTGGGTCTACCTGTACCCCGCCGCCTGACAGATTAACCCATTTGCACTTAAACAAAGGGACCTTAAAATCATGTCCGTAGTCAAGTTCCCATATGTCCACTATGTAACCATAATATGTGTCCTTTCCTCTCTCGGTTGCTGCATCAAAGCGGACACCACTGTTTTGGTTGGTGCTCTTTTGATCTTGGGCGATCGTGTAAAATGTATTCCCATTTATCTCGTATCCTTTGTAAGTCAATACAGTCAAAGATGGTCCCCTCGACAACAAGTACAACTCATCACAAACAGTGTTGTCACCTCTGAGACGTGTTTCCAACCAACTACTGAAAGTCCTTATGTGTTCACATGTAATCCAGTCATCGCACTGCTCCGGGTGTTTGGAGCACAGACTGTTCTTGTGTTCATCGACATACGGGGTCACCAAGGTAGAGTTCTATAGAACTGTGTAGTGTGCTTGAGACCAAGAATATCCGTCCCTGCATATTATTGGGTCACTTCCAAGAGTGCCTTTTCCAGTCAGTCTCCCCTCATACCGTGATTTAGGGAGACCTATCTTCTTAAGGCCAGGAATGAAGTCAACACAAAACCCGATAACATCCTCTGTTTGATGGCCCATGGAGATGCTTCCTTCTGGCCTAGCGCGGTTACGGACATATTTCTTTAGGACTCCCATGAACCTCTCAAAGGGGAACATATTGTGTAGAAATACGGGCCCCAGGATAACAATCTCGTCGACTAGATGAACTAGGACGTGCGTCATGATATTGAAGAAGGATGGTGGGAACACCAGCTCGAAACTGACAAGACATTGCGCCACATCACTCCTTAGCCTTGGTATAATTTCTGGATTGATCACCTTCGGAGAGATTGCATTGAGGAATGCACATAGCTTCACAATGGCTAATCGGACGTTTTCCGGTAGAAGCCCCCTCAAT
Organism: Triticum dicoccoides; assembly: GCF_002162155.2. NCBI lineage: Eukaryota > Viridiplantae > Streptophyta > Magnoliopsida > Poales > Poaceae > Triticum > Triticum dicoccoides. Next base: position 111,998,091 of record NC_041390.1, read on the forward strand.
GCAACCGGAAGCAGTTGCGTCATAATCACGTGGCAGTCATGAGACTTTAGGTTCTGAAACTTTTTCTCTGGCATATTTATTATTCCCTTTATATTCGACGAGAAGCCAGTCGTGACCTTCATACTGAGCAGGCATTCAAAGAAGATTTCTTTCTCTTCTTTCGTAAGAGTGTAGCTGGCAGGACCTTTATACTGCTTCGGAGGCATGCCGTCTTTTTCATGCAAACCTTGCAGGTCCTCCCGTGCCTCAGGTGTATCTTTTGTCTTCCCATACACGCCCAAGTAGCCTAGCAGGTTCATGCAAAGGTTCTTCGTCACGTGCATCATGTCGATTGAAGAGCGGACCTCTAGGTCTTTCCAGTAGGGTAGGTCCCAAAATATAGATTTCTTCTTCCACATGGGTGCATGTCCCTCAGCGTCATTCGGAACAGCTAGTCCGCCGGGACCCTTTCCAAAGATTACGTGTAAATCATTGACCATAGCAAGTATGTGATCACCGGTACGCATGGCGGGCTTCTTCCGGTGATCTGCCTCGCCTTTGAAATGCTTGCCTTTCTTTCGACATTGATGGTTGGTCGGAAGAAATCGACGATGGCCCAGGTACACATTCTTCCTGCATTTGTCCAGGTATATACTTTCAGTGTCATCTAAACAGTGCGTGCATGCATGGTATCCTTTGTTTGTCTGTCCTGAAAGGTTACTGAGAGCGGGCCAATCGTTGATGGTCACGAACAACAACGCCTTTAGGTTAAATTCCTCCTGTTTGTGCTCATCCCACGTACGTACACCGTTTCCATTCCACAGCTGTAAAAGTTCTTCAACTAATGGCCTTAGGTACACATCAATGTCGTTGCCGGGTTGCTTAGGGCCTTGGATGAGAACTGGCATCATAATGAACTTCCGCTTCATGCCCATCCAAGGAGGAAGGTTATACATACATAGAGTCACGGGCCAGGTGTTGTGATTGCTGCTCTGCTCCCCGAAAGGATTAATGCCATCCGCGCTTAAAGCAAACCATACATTCCTTGGGTCCTTTGAAAACTCATCCCAGTACTTTCTCTCGATTTTTCTCCACTGCGACCCGTCAGCGGGTGCTCTCAACTTCCCATCTTTCTTTCGGTTCTCACTGTGCCATCGCATCAACTTGGCATGCTCTTCGTTTCTGAACAGACGTTTCAACCGTGGTATTATAGGAGCATACCACATCACCTTCGTAGGAACCCTCTTCCTGGGGGGCTCGCCGTCAACATCACCAGGGTCATCTCGTCTGATCTTATACCGCAATGCACCGCATACCGGGCATGCGTTCAGATCCTTGTATGCACCGCGGTAGAGGATGCAGTCATTAGGGCATGCATGTATCTTCTCCACCTCCAATCCTAGAGGGCATACGACCTTCTTTGCTGCGTATGTACTGTCGGGCAATTCGTTATCCTTTGGAAGCTTCTTCTTCAATATTTTCAGTAGCTTCTCAAATCCTTTGTCAGCCACAGCATTCTCTGCCTTCCACTTCAGCAATTCCAGTACGGTACCGAGCTTTGTGTTGCCATCTTCGCAATTGGGGTATAACCCTTTTTTGTGATCCTCTAACATGCGATCGAACTTCAGCTTCTCCTTTTGACTTTCGCATTGCGTCCTTGCATCGACAATGACCCGGCGGAGATCATCATCATCGGGCACATCGTCTGGTTCCTCTTGATCTTCAGCAGCTTCACCCGTTGCAGCATCATTGGGCACATCGTCTGGTTCCTCTTGATCTTCACTAGCTCCCCCCGTTGCAGCATCACCGTATTCAGGGGGCACATAGTTGTCATCGTACTCTTCTTCTTCGCTGTCTTCCATCATAACCCCTATTTCTCCGTGCCTCGTCCAAACATTATAGTGTGGCATGAAACCCTTGTAAAGCAGGTGGGAGTGAAGGATTTTCCGGTTAGAGTAAGACCTCGTATTCCCACATTCAGTGCATGGACAACACATAAAACCATTCTACTTGTTTGCCTCAGCCGCATCGAGAAACTCATGCACGCCCTTAATGTACTCGGAGGTGTGTCTGTCACCGTACATCCATTGCCGGTTCATCTGCGTGCATTATATATAATTAAGTGTCCAAATTAATAGAAGTTCATCATCACATTAAAACCATAGTGCATGCATAGTTCCCATCTAACAACATATAGCTCTCCAGAGCATCTAATTGATTAAACCATACATTGAAACTATGTAAAACATTTCAATGCGAAAACAAATGCGATCATAATCGCAACCAAGGTAACAATTGATCCAACGGCATAATGATACCAAGCCTCGGTATGAATGGCATATTTTCTAATCTTTCTAATCTTCAAGCGCATTTCATCCATCTTGATCTTGTGATCATCGACGACATCCGCAACATGCAACTCCAATATCATCTTCTCCTCCTCAATTTTTTTTATTTTTTCCTTCAACAAATTGTTTTCTTCTTCAACTAAATTTAACCTCTCGACAATAGGGTCGGTTGGCATTTCCGATTCACATACATCCTACATAAATAAAATGTATGTCACGTTGGTCGGCATAATTTTCATAAACAATAAATGAACCAATAGTTATAAAGATAATATATATACCACATCCGAATCATAGACAGGACGAGGGCCGACAGGGGCGGATACCAAAACCATCGCACTATATAAGATGAAATAATAAAAGTAAGAAAATAATACAAGTATCTATGTAAACATACAAGTAAGAATATTTTTCCATTCAGAAAGAAGATAAGAACAAGAGGCTCACCACGGTGGTGCTGGCGATGAGCTCGGCGCAGGTGATCGACGACGGTGAAGACGGGGACGGGGCGTGACAGACCGCTAAATCTAGACAAATATTAAGGAAAATGGAGCTTGGAGGTCGAGCTTGGAGTGGAGAAAGCTTAAGTACTGTGGCTCGGGCATTCCATCGAACACCTTGTGTGCATAGGAGATGAGCTAGAGCACCACCAAGCCCTCTCCCCCTCAGCCAGAAAAAAATAGAGCAGTGTGCTCTACTCTTATGCGAGGGGGTATATATAGGCACCTCATTGGTCCCGGTTGGTGGCATGAACTGGGACTAAAGGGGAGCCTTTGGTCCCGGTTCAAGCCACCAACCGAGACCAATGGTGGTGGGCCAGGAGCGAGGCCCATTGGTCCCGGTTCGTCCCACCAACCGGGACCAAAAGGTCCAGATGAACCGGGACCAATGGCCCACGTGGCCCGGCCGGCCCCCTGGGCTCACGAACCGGGTCCAATGCCCCCATTGGTCCCAGTTCTGGACTGAACCGGGACTAATGGGCTGACCCGGCCTAGACCAAAGCCCTGTTTTCTACTAGTGTAGGGTATGGGCCCCTGGCCTTGATTTTTTGCCAGTATTTTTTATTATTTCCAAAAATACGCTCCGTGGAGTTTCAGGTCATTCCGAGAACTTTTATTTCTGCACATAAATAACACCATGGCAATTCTGCTGAAAACAGTGTCAGTCCGGGTTAGTTCCATTCAAATCATGCAAGTTAGAGTCCAAAACAAGGGCGAAAGTATTTGGAAAAGTAGATACGACGAAGACGTATCAAAAGCATGCGGCGGCATGACCCATCTGCTTGTCGCCGTGGACAAATTCACCAAGTGGATAGAAGCAAAGCCAATCAAGAAGTTGAATGGTCCGACTGCCGTGACTTTCATTGCAGATATCACCACTCGGTACGGAGTGCCACATAGCATCATCACGGATAATGGCACAAATTTTGCCAAAGGAGCCTTGGCCCGTTTCTGCGCGACACAGGGCATTCGACTGGACCTAGCGTCCGTTGCCCATCCGTAGTCAAATGGCCAAGTTGAGCGAGCAAACGGCCTCATCCTTTCCGGTGTCAAGCCCAGACTGGTCGAGCCTCTGGAGCGCTCGGCCAGCTGCTGGATTGATGAGCTGCCGGTCGTCCTCTGGAGCCTGCGTACAACTCCAAACAAGTCAACCGGCTTCACGCCTTTCTTCCTTGTCTACGGTGCCGAAAGCCGTCATCTCGACGCACATTGAGTTTGACTCACCTCGCGTCACCATGTACACCGAGGCGGAGGCAAAAGAAGCGCGAGAAGACGGCGTCGATCTGTTGGAGGAGGGCCGGCTGTTAGTACTTAGCCGGCCTGCCATCTACCAGCAGAGTCTACGCCGCTACTACAACCGGAAGGTCAAGCCAAGATCTTTCCAGGCGGGAGACCTTGTGCTCCGACTGATCCAGCGAACAGCCGGCCAACACAAGCTCTCGGCACCTTGGGAAGGCCCATTCATCGTTAGCAAAGTTTTGGGCAACGACTCCTACTACCTGGTCAATGCTCAGAAGCCCAGAGCACGCAAGAGAGACGACTCTGGCAAAGAGACAGAGCGGTCGTGGAATGCAAACCTCCTTCGAAGATTTTACAGTTGATGCAGTATGTACCACGCTATCTTTTGTATTAAGTACGAAGACTCCGGGTCCCCCGAGAAGAGATCGGGGACTACCCTCTTTTCTATATATGATAAGTATTATGCCTATGAATGTGTTATTTCATTATTCCGCCTCACACCAGGTTCGACCAGTTGGCCTGTGGGCTCGCTGCCTTGTACTATGTGGACCTTCCTGCAGTCAGACAAGTAGTGTGCTAGCACCTAAGCTTTCTCCTTCTAGAAGCCGCAGTTCGCAGAGCGACTATTTAGTGGGCAGGAGTTACGGGCAGGAAAAGGTGTCCACATGAAAAATGGCTAAGGACCCCAAGCATACACATAGTTCAGGCCAGCTCCCCACCTCATCGACCGGCTGCTGAAGCAGCCAGCCGGCCGACCTCTACTTAACTTGCTAAACGCACTAGTCAGCTAAGTACTTGCCCTCCCGAAAGCAGCTAAGTACTTGCCCAAGCCACAGTCCGTAGAGCGGCTGTTTGGCTGGCAAGACGGAAACCAAGGGAGGGCGGCAAAGGAAAAAAGGCCAACCAGCAGAAAGCAAGAAAAGTCAAAACTCGGCAAAAGCACAACTTCTGAGAAAGCATATTTACATGTCAAAAGGCCCTTGGCCAGCATTCAACAGAGTTTGAAATACACCCCGCGCGTGGAATTGCACAAATTTAACAAAGTTTGTCGAGACTGATAAAACAGGGAAAATAAAGACAAGTTGGCGGCCTAGGGAGCTGTAGAGGGGTCCGGCTGGCTGGCGGAGTCGGTGGTGTCGGTTGGTGCAGTGGACGGCTGGTCAGTCTCCGCTTGGTCGCCTCCAGCCGCAGTCGGCGCGCTCGAGCGTGGCTCGTTGTTCGAGGCACGATCAAGTTGGGGTTGGCCGTCTGCTCCGACCTCTGGCACATCTTCTTCTCCTTCCTCGTCCTCCTCATCTTCTTCCTCATCGCTGGAGTCGATCATCTCGGCCGAGTCCTCGTCATCCTCCGGGTTCAGCCCGAACCACTCTGGTGGCGCCTCGGCACCATTCTCAGCCAGCTTGGGAGCGAAGAGGCTGGTGTCGATGTACTCGGTGATCGCCGCTGCCCGTCTGACAATGTCGCGCTCCACCGCCACCAGCTCCTCTTGGGCCTCCTGCCGAAACATGGTCAAACTGGGCTAGATTTAGCCTAGGATACCACGCCTTGACAAACTCCAAGGACCGGCGCGCTCCAGCCCGGGCCGAGGAACCCTTCCAAGCCTTGAGACGGCCGACCGCTACCCCAGCCAGTCGGCTATCTGACTGGGAGTACACGGAGCCGGCATGTCTGGACAAAGGGCAGAGAGATCGCCTGGGCCCCGACATGCTGAAGACGGCGGAGCATCCGATGAGCCGGCCGGAGGTGGGCCTGGATGCTGAGAAGTTGTTCGCTAAGAGTCTGGGGGGCGTCGGCAGCGATCTGCATGCCTTCCGCCCTCCGTTCCTCTAGATAAGTGTTGATAGCCTCGTTGGCGGCGTCAGAATGGCCAGGAAAGAAGTCTGCTCAGGCAGAAAGCAAAAGATCAGACGTCAGAAGCCAAAAACTAGAAGCCGGCTCGATTGGCAGCCGGCAACCCAAAGAAAGAAAAAGAACAAATCTTACCATCAACCATGTCTTCAATCCTGCCGAAGCCGGAGTTCAGCAGTGCCTCCTTGTCGGTCCAGGTGGAGCGTTCGGTCTCGAACTCGGCGAGGAGATTGGACTCCTTCACCTCCGCCTCCTTCCAGGCCATCTGGAGAAGCTCCGACTGCTCTGCCAGTTGCGTGGCCAGTCGGTCACGCTCCTAGGCCAACTCGTTGCACTCTGCCTCCTTGGCACACAACGCGGTGTTGGATTCACCCAGCTGTCGCTGCAAGGCAGCATTGGCATCTGCAAGAGCAGAGAAAGAAAAAAAGAAAAAGATGTCAATAACCAACAAATAAGAAGTATAGTTGTCGGGGAGATCCGGCACGACTGCTCAGCAGTCGGCCCAAATCTCGGAGACTACAGCCCGCGGGTGCGCTATCGCGCCCCCGCAGAGAAAGAAAACAGTGACTTACTCTGGCTTTCCGCCAAGTCGGCGGTCCGTCAGTCCAGATCTCGGACGTTGGAGTTAAAGGTGGCCGCACAAAGATTATGATAGTCCTACAATGAAGATAGAAGAGAAGTTAGCACTCGGAGCCCGCCAAGTAAAGTTCCGGGCCGCCTGCTCAGTAGCCGGCCCAAAACTCGGGGGCTACACCCAGTGGGTGCGCTGGCGCGCCCCCACAGAGAAGTACAAGAATCAAAGACGAAGGAGTGAGAAACATACCCGAATGGCCGCTCGCATATCCAGGAACGCCCTGTTGCACTGCTGAAAAGCGGTGGCCTCAGCTTGGAGTTTGGCCTGGACGTCCAGGATCGCTTGATTCAAAGCGCCCATCCCGTCTCCACACACCCATTCAGTGGGAGCGGCGCTGGTTGCTTCGGCATCCAGGGCTGACGAGCTCGCAACACCGGCTTCTAGCGGTCATGGCACCGAAGTCACCTTCACACCTCGGTGGCGCAATGGTGTGTGGACCTCAGGAGTCGGGCTCGTCAGCTTCTTCGCCGCGGCATCGGCATCAGCCTCCGCCAGCTTCTTCAGCACGGCGACCTCTGCCTTGTCCGCCTCCGCCTGCTCCTTGCGGGCGGCTTCCTGCCCCTTGCACACCTCCCATGTGTTTCGTTCCTGCACCTCCCAGAGGTCGGCAGCAGGGTCAATTCGCCGGGTGGTGGCAGAAGTCTCCCCCGGCCCGATGATGGAGGCGGCGATCGACTTCTCAAGAGACAGCGGAGCCATAAGTCAAGGAAATAAAGCAGAACAACTCAGATAAAATCAACAAGAAAGGAAGGCACAAGGGAAAGACACTTACGCCGACACCATAGGGAGCACTTTCGGAAGCTTCTGAAACTTGGCCGCCTTTGCAGTGGCCTCCTTCCGCCTGGTCGCGGCGGTCAGTTTCTTGGTCTTCTTCGGCGCACTGCCAAACAATGCGGCGCCTTGTTTGCGCTTGCGCGTGCCTCCTTGAGCAGCTGGCTCGGCGGAAGGGCCCACGTCCGCCTTGCCGGCACCTCGCGCATGGCGCGGCTCGTCCTCATCTTCGTCGTCATCGGGCCAGGTCTCGATGCCTTCCACATCTTCGGAGGCGCCTGCTCCGTCACCGCCGCCTATGGCGTCGTCCTCCAAGGCGGTCGCCCCCAAGTCGGGGTCGTCCACATCGCTCACTGCCCGGTCCGGCAGGTAGTCTCCACCCGGCCCTACGATGGCGGTCGTCGCCGGAGACATGAAGATCTGTGTTCACAAGACCGACTATTCAAGACGGCAAGACCAAAACCAAAACAAATACTAAAAAGGAAAGAGTTGAAGAACTTAAAGGAGGCGGCGGGTTGGCCCGGGAGTATGGCCGCATACCAAACCGCCAAGACCCCTCCGACAACTCGAGGTCGAAGATCTCGTTCACCATGCGGGCGTCCTCGGAAGTCGGCATGTCCCTCGTGCATGTCCGGCTTGGGTCCCGGTGCCCGCTCATCTGACAGATCATATGAGGCCGGCCTTGGAGCGGGAGAACCTGGCGCTCGACAAAGGCGACTAGCAGGTCGGACGCCTTGAGGCCCACCGCGTCCATCAGCACCCGGAGCCGATTGATGGCGGCGGTGGCGTCGGTTGACAAGGGCTTTGGCTTGTAGCCCAGTTGCCCCGAGGTTCAGCCGGAGGGCCGGCTTCGTAGGGCGGCAAGTTGATGAAGTCAAGGCCCGGTCGACGTTCTCCATGTAGAAGTATGATTTCTGCCACAGTTTGACCGTCTATGACATTTTGATGGTGGGGAAGGCGTTCTTCACGGACGGATGGCGCACTACGACGAAGGCGCCGCACTGGGCCGCCTTCTCCCTAGCGGAGGTGCCCAGCTTGGTGTAGAAGAATGCTCCCCACAGCTCGATGGTGGGGAGGATGCCAAGGTATCCCTCGCACATCGTGACGAAGGCGGACAGCAGTGTCACGGTGTTGGGTGTCAAATGATGCGGCTGGAGGTGGTAGAAGTTGAGGAAGGAGCGGAAGAATCCGCTCGCTGGCAGGCCGAAGCCACGGAGGAAGTGCGAGCGGAAGATAACCCGCTCGCCTCCTTGCGGCACTGGTGAGATCTCTGCCTCCCGCGGCACGCGCACCTTGTCGTAGTTCGCGCTGGGCAGCCGCCGTGTGGCGCGAAGAAAGGCGAGGTGGTCGTCGATGACGACCGAGCCATCCCAGTCCCCTCCCTTCTTGGTGTCAAAACCGGCGTATCTCGGGTAGGGGGTCCCGAACTGTGCGTCTAGGCCGGATGGTAACAGGAGGCAAGGGACACGAAGTTTTACCCAGGTTCGGGCCCTCTTGATGGAGGTAAAACCCTACGTCCTGCTTGATTAATATTGATGATATGGGTAGTACAAGAGTAGATCTACCACGAGATCGGAGAGGCTAAACCCTAGAAGCTAGCCTATGGTATGATTGTTGATCTGTATGTTGTATATGTTCTATCGACTAGCCCGGCCCTGGTTTATATAATGCACCAGAGGCCTAGGTTAACAAGAGTCCTAGCCGAATACGCCGGTGGGGAGAAGTCCTTGTCTTGATCGCCAAGTCTTTGTGGAATCTTCCTTGTATGCGGCAGCTGTCCGAACTGGCCCATGAGTATACGGCCATTGGGGGCCTCGGCCCAATCTAATAGATTGGGAGACGACATGGTGAGTACCCCCTAGTCCAGGACACCGTCAGTAGCCCCCTAAACCGGTCTTCAAGTTAGGGACGCTCCTCGATTCTTCCGAACTATTCTTCATCTTTGGTCGTCGGTCTTGAAAACTGGTTCAACAAATCTTCTTTATCTTCGATCTTGAGAATCGCCGAAATGCATTCGACGAGCTTACACGTCGGGTATCCGAGGAGCCCCTTTTAGTTTCCGGCCTTTACCAATGCCTTGTTATTTTTATGCCACACCTCAGGTTTGAAGTTGTTCCCGGGCGGCAGCGTCCTCTTGCGTCCGAGCTCCAACGCCGAACTGTATTCGAGGTATCTTTTGCAACCGAGCACCAACGCCGGACCGCTTCCCAGCTCTAACGCCGGAATGTATCCGAGCTCCAATGCCGGACTATATCCGAGGTGTCGTAAATCACCTTGGTTCAAAGAAGTTTGAAGGAGTTTAGCCGAGCTTAATGCCGGAAATGCCCTCTATGGAGCCAGCCACTAGCGCCTGAGCTTTATGCCGGGCTGCTTCCGAGGTGGTGCACCACCCCGAATGTGGGCCGATTTTTGTGAATATTTTTTATTGGTGCAATTTATTCTCTGCCGAGATATATAGCCAGTAGCCCTCAAGGTGGGTATCGGTCTAAAACCCGAGATGCACCTGAAGGATGACGTAAGACTACTGATCCCAGTAGCCGCTGAGACTCAGGTTGATTTGCAAAATCGGCCTGAGGATCAAGTCCAAGTTCGGCAGAATACTTTGGGACACTAAAAGCGGCGTGCTCAGTCCTCGAGACTCAGGTTGGGTGCGGCCGACCAACCTGAGGATCAAAATCTCCTCGGAAACTATATTGCACATAAAAATTTCTGCATTGGACAAGCAATGCAGTAGCCCCCGAGACACTGGTCGGGTGGTAACACCAGATCAGGGGATCAATGTGCCCCTTTCATATTTGTAAATAATAAGCCCGAAGCCCAGTAGCCCCCGAGCCTTAATGCGGGCACGGTTGGCCGAATTAAGGATCAATATCCATATTAAAATCACAAATTATGTGTAATGACTCTATGTATCCAAGTACTTTACGTCATTAATGCTCGGATCCGCATTGTACAAAGCTTTGTTGACCGACCATCGGCTTCCACCTCCTCGGCCAGTAGCCGAGGAGTGTTTGTCCTACTTTATAAAGCCTTTATGAGGGCAAAGATTTACAACAAACAAGGCAATCTGGCCATACGGTTTTATAAACAAAGGTACGCAGAGAGTTATATTACTGTTTAACAGAAGAAATGTCTTCCAAAGAAAATAGCCCCGCTATCGGTTCCTTTATTTGGGTTGTCATGCTAAGCATGATCATTAAACCTCAGCTCTAATGTAAGAGCAAAATATTAAGGATTTAGTTTGGGAGGCCAGTTAATAGCCCCCGGTAGTGTTCGGCGACAGTCGGGGTCAGGCCGTAAACACTTCGGCCAATGTTATGAACGGCCCATCATTTAACATAGTCATCGGATCGCTGACCAGTTTACGCTTATTGTGAAAGTCAGTTTTCGGTTTTCTCCACTGAGGTGCTTAACCATGTGAGCTGGAAGCACAATCGCAGTGGTTCTCCCTTTGCACGCCTAGCCGAACAAAACGGAACATAGGAAGCAAGTGCAGGAGTCACGCAACCCAACTATTGACCGAAGACACAATTCAAAACCGATGCATATATAGCAATATTTGAGAATGTTTTTGCCGAATCCCTAAATGTGTCCGGCATTGCACTGCGAGACTAATGCTGGAAAAGCACAAATAGTTTAAAAGTGCCAAAAAGCTTGGAAAACCAAGAAACGTCAGTAAAAACATGACGTCTGAACAATATCAAGTGTTCAGTGCCAATCCGAAAGTTGGTCTTAGAAAAAAGAAGTGCTTCTGTCGTGCTTTAACATGATACATCCTATCTCAAGACTTCGAGCAGGTTAGCCTACGGCTTCAACCTCCTATCCCGAGGGCGGAGTACTTCTCATCAGGCCAGTTTAGCAAACTAAACTCTAGCGGCTTTGAGAGAGAAATTAGGCTCCCCGGCTAGTGACCGCACACTCGTGTCGAAAAAAGGAGTGATAAATAATAATAATAAAACTTTGCAACGACTAAGAAGAAGAACACTTATTATAAAATGGCTCAAATAAACTTAAGAGCCCCCAAGTGACTTGGGTAGAAGAATGATTGCATGTGCCAAAGTACTTATATCATATCTATGTTCAACCGAACTTTAAACGCGTCTTAACCGACCGTCAGCTTCTCCCTCTTCGGTCAAGGACCGAAAAGTGTTATGTACTCCATCGGTCGAGAATATCGACGGTGTTTCCAATAACCAGGCAATCAGGCCATAAGGCTGTAACAGACAAAGCGCGCTCAGGGAACTTATGCTATATTACCGTGAAGTGTAAGAAGCATCTTCGAAGAAAATAGTACCCCCACCGATACCTTTCTTCGGTGCTCATTGTTATTATGAGACTTGTGCAATAGATTTTTTGTACTCATGAGTTCCGTTGTGTGCTGACCATCATTGAAAACTATAAGAGCGCTAGCTTTTGGCTTCACCCAATCTGAGGTCTGGCTCGGGCGACCCGATCGTGACAATCGCAGAGGTGCTCCAATTTACTCCCTAGCCGAACAATCGGGAACGTAGGGGTAAACACAGGAGCGAGGCAACCTAGCTTGCAAATCGCTTAAGTCAATATTGTGCATATTGTGGCGTAATACACGAACAAGGAACGAAGCCGTACAAGTATAATCATATGCAAGTGGAAAAGCTTCACAAAGGAAGCCCCCAAATGAATTGGGTATTTGAATTTATGCGTCACAAACAAAGTTTGGACAAGGAAATTTTTTACAAGCAACTTTTTTCTAAAAAAGTATAATGCTTGGTCGAACCGAACACAAGTTAGAAATTAAAGCTTCGAGCATGAAAGCGACTTAGCTGGTTAATGTGTTCGGTATTGATGACGCGGTCCGAGCTTGGTGCGGGGCAAGGTTCCAACCCCCAAGCTGGTCCCGAGGTGGCGGAGCGTAGAGCTCGACACGCCGAAGTGGTGACATAGCACGGTCAATGCAGACCGGCAGAGTGACGCCGAAGTCCCCGCATCATTTTCCTGTGCACAAAAAATAGTGCAAACCAGAGATAATAGTAATAATGATAATTAAAAAAATGTTGCATAATCAATAATTTATGCAAAATAAGGAATATAAGAAATATGGCCTGGCGCCGAAGTTAATGTCGATGCAGGGCGTCGGCGTGATGTAGTAAAGGCGTGGCAAAGTCTGAATTCACAGGTCGGTCCGAGCTCCGAATGCGGCGTTCGCCGGACTATGTACGGAAACTGATCGAACCACCACGCGACCTCGTTAATGTGGTCACCATTTGATAGACCTGTGTACATATCATGGACAAACCAGAGTAATAATTCCTTGGGAAAAATGAACCCAAACAAGCAAAAAATACTGGGATTAATAGCACCTGGTTTATTTGTTGTAGCAATCCGAGGGAAGGTGATTCCCAAAATTGGGAATCGCTCCGCACACCCATTGGCTGATGGGCGATAAAACGACGGCATGACAATGCTGGTAAAGGTTGACTCGCCGAGGCAAAGCCCTCGGCCCAACTAACGTGACGGAGCTGGTCGTCTAGTGACGCCGAAGTGTCCGAAGTAGGTTGATGAAGAGATGGCGAAGCCCCCGGTCCAGCCGAGATGTCGAAGCCTCGACGTCAGCCGATGAGTCGAAGTAGGTCGGCGTGATGGACACCAGCTTGAAGAAGCAATAGTGCGGCCCTGTCGATGCAGGTCGTGACGTGGTCGATGCCGGCTTGATGAAGCGACCGTGCGGTGATGCCGGTATGCCCGCTCCGTGTAATCCGTGGAGCGGCGATGTTGATGATGATTTATCCTTCGCGATGCCGGACTCTTGTTCGGGTTGCCGAGATGATGATCCGAAGAAGTTGAGCTCGGCAAAAGTGACGACGTGTCTAGCGCAGGTCGGCAGCCGTGGAGTAATATTGTCGGACTGGTTTGACACTAGCATGATGTTGAAGATCATGTTCAAAAGATCTTAAAATTAGTGGGATGTGTTCGGGAACAAAACACAATACCCCATACAAAAATTCCTTCAAAAGGGATGTCCGAAATCCCTTTCATAAAAAAGATGAACTCGGGTCGGATTCGTTTTCACGCAGAAAACAGATCCGAAAAGTGATGCACTAATTGGAAGGTTCCCGGAGTTTGGACGGTCGGATCAAGATGAAATTTTGAGAGGTGGTAGATATAGGAATTCCGCAGCCGATCAATGGTTGGATCTTTCAAAGGATGTCCGAGCTAGAAGCTGGACACCACGCCCTAAACTCATCCAAATTCCCACCCAAATTTGACAGGGCTCCGGTATATCATGGATTGCCAGAGATTCCTCCATCGGAACTCGACGAAATTTTCCAGGGTTGTTGTACACTCAATTCCGCACAATTCCACCAAAGCGATCGTCAAAGCGATACCCGAGGAGGTGGTGGCGGCAGATACGAGTTCGTTGTCCAAAAAAAAACAGCACGGTCGCTTGAGGGCAATGTTGACGTTGAGCCCCCGAGCTCCATAGATGATTCCTCCGTGATCTTGATAGATATCGGAGTTGATGTTTGATGAAGGCACTCGTCCGAACATGGTGATCCAAACACGGGGCGCAATTCTTGGTCGAACCAAGGTGACCAGTCAAACTGGTGACGAAGACGCCGAAGTCGCAGTTTGATCTGCAGGCGAGCCATCGATCCTTTTGTCGATCACACAGCGTAACTCTGAATGAAAACACCAATGTCGGTGTCAAAACCGGAGAATCTCGAGTAGGGGGTCCCGAACTGTGCGTCTAGGCCGGATGGTAACAGGAGGCAAGGGACACGAAGTTTTTACCCAGGTTCGGGCCCTCTTGATGGAGGTAAAACCCTACGTCCTGCTTGATTAATATTGATGATATGGGTAGTACAAGAGTAGATCTACCACGAGATCGGAGAGGCTAAACCCTAGAAGCTAGCCTATGGTATGATTGTTGATCTGTATGTTGTATATGTTCTATCGACTAGCCCGGCCCTGGTTTATATAATGCACCAGAGGCCTAGGTTAACAAGAGTCCTAGCCGAATACGCCGGTGGGGAGAAGTCCTTGTCTTGATTGCCAAGTCTTTGTGGAATCTTCCTTGCATGCGGCAGCTGTCCGAACTGGCCCATGAGTATACGGCCATGGGGGGCCTCGGCCCAATCTAATAGATCGGGAGACGACGTGGTGAGTACCCCCTAGTCTAGGACACTGTCAACGACGAAGGCGCCGCATTAGGCCGCCTTCTCCCTGGCGAAGGCGCCCAGCTTGGTGTAGAAGAATGCTCCCCACAGCTCGATGGTGGGGAGGATGCCCAGGTAGCCCTCGCACATCATGACGAAGGCGGACAACAGCGTCACGGTGTTGGGTGTCAAATGATGCAGCTGGAGGTGGTAGAAGTTGAGGAAGGAGCGGAAGAATCCGCTCGCCAGTAGGCCGAAGCCACGGAGGAAGTGCGAGCGGAAGATAACCCGCTCACCTCCTTGCGGCACTGGTGAGATCTCTGCCTCCGGCGGCACGCGCACCTTGACGTAGTTCGCGCCGGGCAGCTGCCGTGTGGCGCGAAGAAAGGTGAGGTGGTCGTCGATGACGACCAAGCCATCCCAGTCCCCTCCCTTCTCGCGCGTCATGGAGTCCGAGCTCGGCGGGGAAATGGCGCGGTGACAGAGGCGAGGACCGCGACGAAGCAAGAAGCTTGGCGCGGGGGAGGTTGTCAGTGATGAGCTGCAGTAGCGCTTCAGCGGAGTGTAGAAGTGCGGCGGAAGCAAGAGGATGAGGAGGATGGAAATGGCAAAGGGGAGGGGGCGCGCGTGCTCCGTCGCTCCCCCCTTTCCCCCTACTTATAGCCCCTGGGCTGCGAAGCCGAGGGGGCGGGGCATGGGATCGTGGGATTAACTACGCCCATGACCCCACGTCCCCGCGGTTATTGCACGAGTTACTGCGCGCAGTAACTCCGCACGAGATCACAACGGTCTGCCTCGGCCGCAGCGGATTCGCACGCACGCCGAGGCCCTGTTGTGGCACGCCCAGCCTGCTGTCCCGTCCCATCGCGTGCATGGGCTGGCAGGCTGGCCTGGCAAGCTGGCACCGCGTGGCGTGCTTTCAATGGGCGGCGGGCTTAGAGGCTTAGAAGGCACGCCACCTGGTTCCCGCCCTGGCATTTCAAGTCACGAGACGAATCCGCCTGGTCATGGCCGACCTCCAGCGGGCGGCATTCCACAAGACGGATGGAACATTCAGCAAGATCACTCGGAGAAGGAAGCTGCTGAGGTACCACAGCTTGTCGGCCACGGCACCTCACCAGCTTCGGGGACTACTGTCGGAGTAATGGGCCATGGTAGCCTAACCCGGGTCCCTGAGCATTTCAAGACATTGGGGCCGGTGCGCCCCACAAGTGTCAAGGATAAAGCGCCACCTTCTGGCGGCCGGCTGTCTCAGGCAGCCGTCTGTCAGAGGACGACAAAGCGCCGGAAGACGGCTCCAAGATGGGCCGACTCCCAGTAGGCGGCCTCTAGAGAGGCCGGTTCCTGGCAGGCGGCCCACGGCGCCCTCAAAGTCTGCGCCCCCATAAAGAAGACAAGACAGGATGTGGCTACAGTATAGCCCATCACACCCGCATCCAGGGCGGGGCGCGGCCACAGTGTCCCGTACCGGCCGAGATCTCCGGACGGCGTGGCACTGTCACTACTAGGAAAAGGCCTACTGATGGCGCACCAGTTTTGCGTACTAATGGCGCACTACTGGTGCGCCATTAGTATCACGCCGCTAGTATTTGTTTACTAATGGCGCACCACTGGTGCGCCATTAGTATACCAGATACTAATGGCGCACTACTGGTGCGCCATTAGTATGCCTACAGGTGTGCCATTACTATCTGACTTAGTAATGGCGCACCACATAGAAGTGTGCCATTAGTAATAAAAAAATTTCAAATTTTTTTAAAAAAAATCAATTTTTTATTTTTTTTTCTTAATCTCGGGTCAATATGGCTTAATCTCGAGTAAATATGCTTAATCTTAGGTCAAATCGCACACTATGGTCAAACTTCCCAAACGGTCACCCATCCTCACACTACTCCAGCCCAAGCATGCTTAACTTCATAGTTCTATCCAACCCCAGCACCACCTCACTTCACAGGCACTTGTTGATATATCTATCATATCAATCCTATTAAACCTTGCTGATGTCTAGGACTTTGTTCATGTTCATGAGTATGATCAAATTTTGAAAAAATATTTCAAACTTCCCGGTCATATTACGTATCATATTTTGAAAAATAATTCATTTTTTTTCGAAACCAATTTTTTTTCTGTTACTAGTGGCGCACCTAGCATATGGTGCGCCACTAGTAAGTTTGAAATTTTTTTAATTTTTTTCCCTCCGGATCTTAAAAGCCCCGTAACTTTTTTTCTGTTAGGTTTTTGGGGATTTTGAAAATGTTTAACAAGTTCCCCCGTTAAATTTGGATGTAACTTTTCGAGTAGATGATTTTTCATATAAAAAACTTTTTAATCCGAGTTCGTATGCAAAAGTTATGCCCATTTTACAAATTTCAGAGAGATTTTGCAAATAAAGTCGAAATTCATATTTGTAAATTTTCCCAACAACTAGACCACATATCACATAGGAAACTTATTTTATTTTATTTTTTGGACATTTCCATCATTTTCTTTTATTTTTTTTAAACCTGAAAAGGCGGTCCACAAGGGGGGGTGCATTCGGTATGTTTTGGGCCAAGTTAGTAATGGTGCACCGTGGGGGTGGTGCGCCATTACTAGTTAAACTAGTAATGGCGCACCACACCCACGGTGCGCCATTACTAGTTTTGAAAAAACAATAAAACAAATTCTGAATTTTTTTTAAAAAACTTAGTAATGGCGCACCAGTTGACAGTGCACCATTACTAGTTTTAACTAGTAATGGCGCACTGTCCACTGGTGGCCATTACTAGTTTTGAAAAAAAATTGGAATTTTTTTTTGAAAATAATTAACTAGTGGCGCGCCGTGGATGTGGTGCGCCATTACTAGTTTAACTAGTAATGGCGCAGCACTCCCACGATGCGCCATTACTAGTTTTGAAAAAAAAATGAAAAAAAATTGTTGGTGCGCCATTAGTATATACTAATGGCGCACCACATGTCTGGTGCGCCATTAGTGTCATTTCCATCTATAGCCCTTTTCCTAGTAGTGTGTTGCATCTCACCCTTGACGTCACCCCTGTCAGGCGGACCCCTGTTCCCACGATGGCCTGTCGGTACGGTCTGCAAGCGCCGGGCCCTACCAGACAGCGAGAACCCATAGAGCGGCAGCTCCTGACCAGTCGAACCCGAGGGAAGCCGGCCTCCAGCAGGCAGCCCACTTTTCCCTCGGAGTCCACGTGCCATCAACCAGAGGAGATGCGGCGTGGCTACAGTGATCTCCCACCAGACGGCGGGACTGTAGACACGCCCCCACGACCAAGCATGCTTCATTAGCATTACGGCTACAGTAACAAGCAGCCAGCCAGACCCGCAAGCGGCGGAGGCGGCCTGTCGGCTCCGTACCAGACCAGCCCGTAGGGCCCACCAGGCGGCGGGCCCCAGCGGCCGGTGGAGGAGCCGGCGATAGAAGACACTGACAGCCGGGTCCTACACCCGGCAAGATTACCATTGTACACCTGGGGGTAGGCCTATATAAACCCCCCAGGGCACCCATGCAAAGGGTTCCGAACCTGTTAGACCTAGACACCCATAGAGGGGGAGGAGAGCCAGCCCTGCTTTCTTCTACCTCTAGCATACAGCTCGAGGAGCACCATTGTACTTGCTAGTGCCTTAGTGATCATGCGGAGACCCCGCAGAGCAAGACTAGGGGTGTTATCTCCTAGGAGAGCCCCGAACATGGGTAAAATTCGCCGGCGTGCATGTCTTCGCCTCATCCCATTTCCTGGCACCGGCGATGTCCTACTAGCCCCCATCATGATTAGCCATCCTTTGGCATGTGTCGCACCAAACCCCCGACATAGATAGATCTTGTCTACATCATGTCATCGTTCTTATTGCATTACTCCGTTTCTTCATGAACTTAATACACTAGAAGCATGCTGGATAGAGGTCGATGTGTGGAGTAATAGTAGTCGATGCAAGCAGGAGTCGGTCTACTAGTCTTGGACGTGATGCCTATATAATGATCTGAAGGAAATATGCCCTAGAGGCAATAATAAAGTTATTATTTATTTCCTTATTTCATGATAAATGTTTATTATTCATGCTAGAATTGTATTAACTGGAAACATAATACATGTGTGAATACATAGACAAACAAAGTGTCACTAGTATGCCTCTACTTGACTAGCTCGTTAATCAAAGATGGTTATGTTTCCTAACCATAGGCATGTGTTGTCATTTGATTAACGGGATCACATCATTAGGAGAATGATGTGATTGACATGACCCATTCCATTAGCTTGGCACCCGATCGTTTAGTATGTTGTTATTGCTTTCTTCATGACTTATACATGTTCCTATGACTATGAGATTATGCAACTCCCGTTTACCGGAGGGACACTTTGTGTGCTACCAAACGTCACAACGTAACTGGGTGATTATAAAGGAGCTCTACAGGTGTCTCCAAAGGTACATGTTGGGTTGGCGTATTTCGAGATTAGGATTTGTCACTCCGATTGTCGGAGAGGTATCTCTGGGCCCTCTCGGTAATGCACATCACCTAATCCTTGCAAGCATTGCAACTAATGAGTTAGTTGCGAGATGATGTATTAGAAACGAGTAAAGAGACTTGCCGGTAACGAGATTGAACTAGGTATTGAGATATCGACGGTCGAATCTCGGGCAAGTAACATACCAATGACAAAGGGAACAACGTATGTTGTTATGCAGTCTGACCGATAAAGATCTTCGTAGAATATGTAGGAGCCAATATGAGCATCCAGGTTCCGCTATTGGTTATTGACCGGAGACGTGTCTCGGTCATGTCTACATTGTTCTCGAACTCGTAGGGTCCGCACGCTTAAGGTTTCAATGACAGTTATATTATGAGTTTATGAGTTTTGATGTATCGAAGGAGTTCGGAGTCCTGGATGAGATCGGGGACATGACGAGGAGTCTCGAAATGGTCGAGACGTAAAGATTGATATATTGGACAACTATATTCGGACATCGGAAAGGTTCCGAGTGGTTCGGGTATTTTTCGGAGTACCGGGGAGTTACGGGAATACGGGAGAAGAAGTATATGGGCCTTATTGGGCTTTAGGGGAGAGGGAGAGGCAGGCCGCACGCCCCCCCCCCCCCAAGGCCTAGTCCGAATTGGACTAGGGGGAGGAGCTGCGCCCCCTCCTTCCTTCTCTTCCCTCTTCCCCTTCCTTGTCTCCTACTCCTACTACATGGAAGGACTCCTAGTTGGACTAGGAAAGGGGGAATCCTACTCCCGGTGGGAGTAGGACTCCCCTAGGGTGCGCCATAGAGAGGGCCGGCCCTCCCCTCCTCTACTCCTTTATATACGGGGGCAGGGGGCACCCCATAGACACACAAGTTGATCCACGTGATCGTTTTCTTAGCCGTGTGCGGTGCCCCCTTCCACCATAATCCTCGTAATATTGTATCGGTGCTTAGGCAAAGCCCTGCGATGGTAGAACATCAAGATCGTCACCACGCCATCGTGCTGACGGAACTCTTCCCCGACACTTTGCTGGATCGGAGTCCGGGGATCGTCATCGAGTTGAACGTGTGCTAAAACTCGGAGATGCCGTAGTTTTGGTGCTTGATCGGTCGGGCCGTGAAGACGTATGACTACATCAACCGTGTTGTGCTAACGCTTCCGCTGTCGGTCTACAAGGGTACGTAGATCACACGCTCCCCTCTCGTTGCTATGCATCACCATAATCTTGCGTGTGCATAGGAAAATTTTGAAATTACTACGTTCCCCAACATGATCATTGCCTGGATATCGTCAAAATTATTTGAGGTCCTATCAATTGCCCAATAGTAATTTGTTTACCCACCGTTTGCTATTTTTCTCCAAAAAAGCCACTAGTGAAACCTACGGCCCCCGGGTCTTCTTTCTCATATATTTGCCTTTGCGGTCTATTTTTATTTTCTTTTCTTTTCAGATATATTAATACAAAAACCCAAAAATACTTTGTTGCACTTTATTTTATTTGTGATCTATTTATTTAATCTATTACAACTTTCTCCCGTCACGCACCAATTTCTGGCACCGTTACCCGAAAGGGATTGACAACCCCTTTAACACGTCGGGTTGCGAGGATTTGTTATCTGTGTGCAGGGGCTGTTTACATTGTGTTGCTTGGTTCTCCTACTGTTTCGATAACCTTGGTTTCATATCTGAGGGAAATACCTACCGCCGCTGTGCTGCATCATCCCTTCCTCTTTGCAGAAATACCAACGTAGCTTCAAGCGACATCAAAAGGAACTTTGAAGGTCGACCAGAACACGTTCCACACCAGAGTGGTACGGTAATCCTGTCCTGGAAGTCATGTTGTTAGACAATGGTGAACCTACGAACTATGAAGAAGCTATGATGAGCCCATATTCCGATAAATGTCTTGAGGCCATGAAATCTGAGATAGAATCCATGTATGAGAACAAAGTATGGACTTTGGTGGACTTGCCCGACGATCGGTAGGCCATTGAAAATAAATGGATTTTCAAGAGGAAGACAGACGCTGATGGTAATATCACTGTCTACAAAGCTCGACTTGTCGCAGAAGGATTTCAACAAGTTTAATGAGTTGACTATGATGAGACTTTCTCACCCGTAGCGATGCTTAAGTCTGTCTGAATCATGCTAGCAATTGCTGCATTTTATGATTATGAAATCTGGCAAATGGACATCAAAACTGCATTCCTTAATGGATTTCTAAAAAGAAGAGTTGTATATGATGCAACCAGAAGGTTTTGTCGATCCTAAAGGTGCTAACAAAGTGTGCAGGCTCCAGTGATCCATCTATGGACTGGTGCAAGCATCTCGGAGTTGGAATATATGCTTTGATGATGTGATCAAAGCATATGGTTTTATACAGACTTATGGCGAAGCCTGTATTTACAAGAGAGTGAGTGGGAGCTCTGTGGCATTTCCGATATTATATGTGGATGACATATTGTTGATTGGAAATGATATAGAATTTCTGGATAGCATAAAAGGATATTTGAATAAGAATTTTTCAATGAAAGACCTCGGTGAAGCTACTTACATATTGGGCATCGATATCTATAGGGATAGATCGAGACACCTGATAGGACTTCCGCAAAGCACATACCTTAACAAAGTTTTGAAGTTCAAAATGGACTAGTCAAGTGAGAGAATGAAAGTCATTCCCTATGCCTCAGCCATAGGTTCTATTATCTACGTCATGCTATGTACCAGACCTGATGTGTGCCTTGCCATGAGTTTGGCAGGGAGTACAATAGCAATCCAGGAGTGGATCACTGGACATCGGTCAAAATTATCCTTAGAGGACTAAGGAAATGTTTCTCGGTTATGGAGGTGATAAAGATTTCGTCATAAAAGGTTATGTCGATGCAAGCTTTGACACTGATCCGGATGACTCTGAGTCTCAATCTGGATACGTATTGAACATCAGAGCAATTAGCTAGAGTAGCTCCATGCAGAGCATTGTAGACATAGAAATTTGCAAAATACATACAGATCTGAATGTGGCAGACCCGTTGACTAAACCTCTCTCACAAGCAAAACATGATCGCACCTTAGTACTCTTTGGGTGTTAATCACATGGCGATGTGAACTAGATTATTGACTCTAGTGCAAGCGGGAGACTGATGGAAATATGCCCTAGAGGCAATAATGAAATGGTTATTATTATATTTCCTAAATCATGATAAAGGTTTATTATTCATGCTAGAATTTTATTAACCGGATACTTAAATACATGTATGGATACATAAACAAATACCGTGTCCCTAGTGAGCCTCTACTAGACTAGCTCGTTAATCAAAGATGGTTAAGGTTTCCTAACCATAGACATATGTTGTCATTTGATAACGGGATCACACATTAGCAGAAATGGGCGAGAACCAACCATTAGCCTAGCATATGATCGTTCAGTTTATTGCTAATTGCTTTCTAAATGTCAAATACATGTTTCTTCGACCATGATATCATGAAACTCCCGGATACCGGAGGAATACCTTGTGTGCTATCAAACGTCACAGCGTAACTGGGTGATCATAAATATGCTCTATAGGTATCTCCGAAGGTGTCTGTTGAGTTGGCGTGAATCGAGATTGGGATTTGTCACTCCGTGTAACGGAGAGGTATCTATGGGCCCTCTCGGTAATACAACATCACAAGAAGCTTGCAAGCAAAGTTACTAAGGAGTTAGTTGCAAGATGATGTATTACGGAACGAGTAAAGAGACTTGCCGGTAACAAGATTGAACTAGGTATAGAGGTACCGACGATCGGATCTCACGCAAGTAACATACCGCGACGGACATATGGAATTACGTATGTTGTCATAAAGGTTCAACCGATAAAAGATCTTTGTGGAATATGTAGGAATCAATATGGGCATCCAGGTCTGGCTATTGGTTATTGACCGGAGAGGTGTCTCGGTCATGACTACATAATTCCCGAACCCGCGGGGTCGCACGCTTAACGTTCGTTGACGCTAGAGTAGTATTGGGATATTTTATGAGTGGTAACCAAATGTTGTTCGGAGTCCCGGACGTCACGAGGAGTCTCGGGATGGTCGATAGGTAAATATTTATATATGGGAATGAAGGAAATATGCCCTAGGGGCAATAATAAAGTTGTTGTTTATATTTCCTTATGTCATGATAAATGTTTATTATTCATGCTAGAATTGTATTAACTAGAAACTTAGTACATGTGTGAATACATAGAAAAACAGAGTGTCCCTAGTATGCCTCTACTTGACTAGCTCGTTAATGAAAGATGGTTAAGTATCCTTACCATAGACATGTGTTGTCATTTGATAAACGGGATCACATCATTTGAGAATGATGTGATGGTAAAGACCCATCTGTTACCTTAGCATAATGATCATTTAGTTTTATTGCTATTGCTTTCTTCATGACTTAGACATATTCCTCTGACTATGAGATTATGCAACTCCAGAATACCGGAGGAACACCTTGTGTCCTATCAAACATCACAGCGTAACTGGGTGATTATAAAGATGCTCTACAGGTGTCTCCGAAGGTGTTTGTTGAGTTGGCATAGATTTAGATTAGGATTTGTCACTCCGAGTATCAGAGAGTTATCTCTGGGCCCTCTCGGTAATGCACATCACTACAAGCCTTGCAAGCAATGTGAATAATGAGTTAGTTGCGGGATGATGTATTACGAAACGAGTAAAGAGACTTGCCGATAACAAGATTGAACTAGGTATGAGGATACCGACGATCGAATCTCGGGCAAGTAACATACCGATGACAAAGGGAATAACGTATGTTGTTATGCGGTTTGACCGATAAAGATCTTCGTAGAATACATTGAAACCAATATGAGCATCCAGGTTCCGCTATTGGTTATTGACCGGAGATGTCTCTTAGTCATGTCTACATAGTTCTCGAACCCGTAGGGTCCGCATGCTTAACATTCGATGACGATTTGTATTATGAGTTATGTGTTTTGGTGACCGAAGTTTGTTCGGAGTCCCGAATGAGATCACGGACATGACGAGGAGTCTCAAAATGGTCGAGAAGTAAAGATTCATATATTGGAAGGTTGTATTCGAACATCGGAATGGTTCTGAGTGATTCGGGGATTTTTCCGGAGTACCGAGGGGTTACCGGAACCCCCAGGGGAATATTGGGCCTACATGGGCCATAGGGGAGAGGGGAGGCAGCCCGCAAGGGGTGGCCGATCCCCCTCCCTATAGGGAGTCCGAATTGACCTAGGGAGGGGGAGCCCCCCCTTTCCTTCTCCCCTCCCCCCCCCTCTGGAAAAGGAAAATGGAGTCCAACTAGGATTGGGGGACTCCCCCCTTTGGCGCACTCCCTAGGCCGGCCGCCTCCTCCCCTCCTCCTTTATATATGGAGGCGGGGGCGGCACCCCAAAGGCATAACAGACAATCTCTTAGCCGTGTGTGGTGCCCCCCTCTACAGTTCAACACCTCGGTCATATCGTCGTAGTGCTTAGGTGAAGCCATGCGCCCGTAACTTCATCATCACCGTCGCCACGCCATCATGCTGACGGAACTCTCCATCATCCTCAATTGGATCAAGTGCTCAAGGGACGTCATCGTGCTAAACGTGTGCTGAACACGGAGGTGCCGTACGTTCGGTGCTTGGATCGGTTGGATCGTGAAGATGTTTGACTACATCAACCGCATTATTAAACGCTTCCGCTTTCAGTCTACGAGGGTACATGGACACACTTTCCCCTCTCGTTGCTATGCATCTCCTAGTTATATCTTGCGTGATCGTAGGAAAATTTTGAATTACTACATTCCCCAACAGTGGCATCCGAACCAGGTCTATGCGTAGATGTTATATGCACGAGTAGAACACAAAAAGTTGTGGGCGATATAGTCATACTACTTACCACCAACGTCTTACTTTGATTCAGCGGTATTGTTGGATGAAGCAGCCCGGACCGACATTACAAGATCGCATTCATGAGACTAGTTCTACCGACGTGCTTCACACACAGGTGGCTAGCGGGTGTCTGTTTCTCCAACTTTAGTTGAATCGAGTTTGACTATAGCCGGTCCTTGTTGATGGTTAAAACAGCACACTTGACGAAAAATCGTTGTAGTTTTGATGCGTAGGTAAGAACGGTTCTTGCTAGAAGCCCTTAGCAGCCACGTAAAACTTGAAACAACAAAGTAGAGGACCTCTAACTTGTTTTTGCAGGGCATGTTGTGATGTGATATGGTGAAGACGTGATTAGATATAAATTGTTGTATGAGATGATCTCATTTTGTAAAAGTTATCAGCAACTGGCAGGAGCCTTATGGTTGTCGCTTCATTGTATGAAATGCAATCGCCATGTAATTGCTTTACTTTATCACTAAGCGGTAGCGATAGTCGTAGAAGCAATAGTTGGCGAGACGACAACGATCCTACGATGGAGATCAAGGTGTCAAGATGGTGATGATGGAGATCATGACGGTGCTTTGGAGATGGAGATCAAAGGCACAAGATGATGATGGCCATATCATGTCACATATTTTGATTGCATGTGATGTTTATCCTTTATGCATCTTATTTTGCTTAGTATGGCGGTAGCATTATAAGATGATCCCTCACTAAATTTCAAGGTATAAGTGTTCTCTCTGAGTATGCACCATTGCTACAGTTCGTCGTGTCGAGACACCACGTGATGATCGGGTGTGATAAGCTCTACGTTCACATACAACGGGTGCAAGCCAGTTTTGCATGTGTGGAATACTCAGGTTGAACTTGACGAGCCTAGCATATGCAGATATGGCCTCGGAACACTGAGACCGAAAGGTCAAACGTGAATCATATAGTAGATATGATCAACATAGTGATGTTCACCATTGAAAACTACTCCATCTCACGTGATGATCAGACATGGTTTGGTTGATATGGATCACGTGATCATTTAGATAACTAGAGGGATGTCTATCTAAGTGGGAGTTCTTAAGTAATATGATTAATTAAACTCTAATTTATCATGAACTTTGTACTTGATAGTTTTTGCATGTCTATGTTGTTGTAGATGAATGGCCCGTGCTACTATTCCCTTGAATTTTAATGCGTTCCTAGAGAAAGCTAAGTTGAAAGATGATGGTAGCAACTACACGGACTCGGTCCATAACTTGAGGATTATCCTCATTGCTGCATAGAAGAATTATGTCCTGGAAGCACCGCTAGGTGCAAGACCCGCTGCAGGAGTAACTCTGGGTGTTATGAACGTATGGCAGAGCAAAGCTGATGACTACTCAATAGTTCAGTGTGCCATGCTTTACGGCTTAGAATCGGGACTTCAAATACGTTTTGAACGTCATGGAGCATATGAGATGTTCCTGGAGTTGAAGTTAATAATTCAAGAAAATGCCCGAGTTGAGAGATATGAAGTCTCTAACAAGTTCTATAGCTGCAAAATGGAGGAGAATAGTTCTGTTAGTGAACACATACTCAGAATGTCTGGGTACCACAACCACTTGACTCAGTTGGGAGTTAATCTTCCTGATGATAGTGTCATTGACAGGGTTCTTCAATCATCGCCACCAAGCTATAAAGGCTTCGTGATGAACTATAATATGCAAGGGATGGAAAAGATAATTCCCGAGCTCTTCGCGATGCTAAAGGCTGTGGAGGCAGAAATCAAGAAGGAGCATCAAGTGTTGATGGTTAATAAGATCACTAGTTTCAAGAAAAAGGGCAAAGGGAAGAAGGGGAACTTCAAGAAGAACAACAAGCAAGTTGCTGCTCAAGGGAAGAAGCCCTCTGTACCTAAGCCTGAGACTGAGTGCTTCTACTGCAAAGGGACTGGTCACTTGAAGCGGAACTGCCCCAAGTATTTGGCGGATAAGAAGGATGGCAAAGTGAAAGGTATATTTGATATACATGTTATTGATGTGTACCTTACTAATGCTCGTAGTAGCGCCTGGGTTTGATGCGAGACGATTATTCATTTAAATCAGAGAATAATGGTTGTTCTATTTATATGAGTAATATATTTTATGGTCATGCACCCTTGATGAGTGGTCTATTTTTGTTGAATCTCGATTATAGTGATACACATATTCATAATATTGAAGCCAAAAGATGCAAAGTTAATAATGATAGTGCAACTTATTTGTTGCACTGTCGTTTAGGTCATATTGGTGTAAAGTGCATGAAGAAACTCCATGCTGATGGGCTTTTGGAATCACTTGATTATGAATCACTTGATGCTTGCGAACCATGCCTCATGGGCAAGATGACTAAGGATCCATTCTCCGGAACAATGGAGCGAGCAACTGACTTATTGGAAATAATACATACTAATGTATGCGGTCCGATGAGTGTTGAGGCTCGCGGTGGGTATCGTTATTTTCTGACCTTCACAGATGATTTGAGCAGATATGGGTATATCTACTTGATGAAATATAAGTCTGAAACATTTGAAATGTTCAAAGAATTTCAGAGTGAAGTGGAAAATCATCGTAACAAGAAAATAAAGTTTCTACCATCTGATCGTGGAGGTGAATATTTGAGTAATGAGCTTGATCTTCATTTGAAACAATGTGGAATAGTTTCGCAACTCACACCACCTGGAACACCACAGCGTAATGGTGTGTCTGAACGTCGTAACCGTAATTAATTTAGAGACGGCTGCATTCACGTTAAAGAGGGCACCATCTAAATCCGTTGAGACGACACCATATGAATTGTGGTTTGGTAAGAAACCTAAGCTTTGTATTGGAAGGTTGTATTGAGACGACATCGGAATGGTTCCGAGTGATTCGGGGATTTTTCTAGAGTACCGAGGGGTTACCGGAACCCCCCGGGGAAATATTGGGCCTACATGGGCCATAGGGGAGAGGGGAGGCATCCCACAAGGGGTGGCCGCGCCCCCTCCCTATAGGGAGTCTAAATTGGACTAGGGAGGGGGGGCACGCCTCCTTACCTTCTCCTCTTCCTCTCCCTTCCCTCTTTCCCCCTTCCGGCAAAGGAAAAGAGAGTCCAACTAGGATTGGGAGTCCTAGTTGGACTCCCCCCTTTGGCGCGCCCCCTAGGCCGGCCGCCTCCTCCCCTCCTCCTTTATATACGGAGGCAGGGGGCACCCCAAAGGCACAATATACAATCTCTTAGCCGTGTGCGGTGCCCCCCTCCACAGTTTAACACCTCGGTCATATTGTCGTAGTGCTTAGGTGAAGCCCTGCGCCGGTAACTTCATCATCACCTTCACCACGTCGTCGTGCTGACGGAACTCTCCCTCATCCTCAAATGGATCAACAGCTCGAGGGACGTCATCATGTTGAACGTGTGCCAAACACGGAGGTGCCGTACGTTTGGTGCTTGGATCGGTTGGATTGTGAACACATTTGACTACATCAACCGTGTTACTAAACGCTTCCGCTTTCGGTCTACGAGGGTACGTGGACACACTATCCCCTCTCGTTGCTATGCATCTCCTAGTTAGATCTTGCGTGATCGTAGGAAAATTTTTAATTACTACATTCCCCA
Source organism: Triticum dicoccoides (assembly GCF_002162155.2). NCBI lineage: Eukaryota > Viridiplantae > Streptophyta > Magnoliopsida > Poales > Poaceae > Triticum > Triticum dicoccoides. The sequence continues at coordinate 112,026,504 of NC_041390.1, forward strand.
ACATGGGAGTCATATTTTGGGTTCCCAAAAAGGTGCACTTTTTGGGTATTGTACTAGGAAGCTTCCAAAAGGTTCCGGAGAATTCCGAAGGGGCCAAAAAGTCCATAAGTGGGTCCACCATGACCCAAGGGCTAGCATGGGATGCGGGGAGGCGCCCTAGCCTTGTTGGGCTAGGTGCACCAAGTCCGCAAAACCCATGTGGCTAGGGAAGGCAAAAAAGGAAGGAGTCCTAGTAGGAATGGGATTAGACTTGGAGTCCAAGTCCTCTCCCCCTTAGCTGCGCCCTAGCGCTTGGATGGGATGTTTCTCACGCCCCTTCATCTATATATAGAGGGGAGGGGCGCCCCAAGAGTACACACCAAGCCCTTGGCACCCCTCTCTCTCCCGTTACTCCTTAGTTCCACCGCCTCGCCTCAGCGACACTTAGCGAAGCACTGTCGGTGCTCCACCATCACCACCACGCCATCGTGTTGGTTGTGATCCCATCTACTTATCCTCTCCTACTTGCTGGATCAAGAAGGAGGAGACGTCATCCAGCCGCACGTGTGCTAAACTCGGAGGTGCCGTCCGTTTGGCACTAGATCGGTTGGATTGTGATCGGATCGCGAAGAGTATGACTACATCAGCCGCGTTGATAAATGCTTCCGCCTAGCATTCTACAAGGGTATGTAGATGCGCTCCCCCTCTCGTAGCAATGCATCTCCATGGATAAATCTTGCGTGTGCGTAGAATTTTTTTTTCATGCAATGTTCCCCAACACATAGGTGTTAGAGATACTGCGTAAACTAGATTATTGACTCTAGTGCAAGTGGGAGACTGTTGGATATATGCCCTAGAGGCAATAATATTGTATTACTATATTTCTTTGTTCATAATTGAGAGTTTATATTTTATGCTTTAACTGTTGTGATCCTGAAATATATGACTCAGTGGAAAGGCCAGCTCTCGTTCTTCTTACATCTTTCCCGTTTTTCTCTCATATGCACGTGTGGAATAATAAATGGTAAAAATAGATTCCTAGTATTGCCTCTAAGACTGGCTCAAGTGTGGGTGGTGATCATGTTTTCCGGATATTAGGACATCGTTAAGTATAACCATAGTCCTAAAACAACATTGAGAGTATGACGCTAGAAGAACGATCATATTGAATCGACCCAAACTTGTTTGTTATACTTTGAGATAATATTTTCATAAGTCAATTGTTATAACACACACTTATTACCGTACCGTGGACTTTGGGGTTTCTCAAATGTCATGTGTAACATGGTGATCATAATGACAACTTACAAGTTCATCGGCAAGTTTGACAAGAGACTAGATAGCTCGATAGTGGCATTTGCTCCTCTGAAGATGGAGATGTATTCTTAGGGCCGTCTTCGTGTGATAGCATCCATCATCGTCTGGCCAGACATAGGTGACTATGTCACGGGGATGCCGGAACATGTCAACGAGAAAGAAGAACAAAACCGGTAACGAGCAGAATAGTATAATGAGCATGTGTATAACTCAAGAGGATACCAATATATCTCACCTCAGGGTTTGTGAAGCATCACGAAGCAAAGGGAATAGCACATGACAACCAAAGGTTCACTTGAATGTCAGTTGTGTACTCAGTGATCGATATGGACGTCCACGATTGCGCTATCGGTCACTGAACAAAGGGGTTTTATTCATGCCTATGTTTTACCGGACCTATAGGGTCACAAGCTTAAGGTAATCACAATCTGCTGAGTCTTAGTAGGGCGGGAGTAACAAGGATCTACTTGTGAAATAGTTTCGCTAATATTTGAAGTAGTTTCGAGAGCAACCAGAAGCATTTAGGGGTCACCGTAAGGGTTCCGGAGCTTATCGGGCAATACCAAGTATTACCGATAAGTAATATATAGGTGGAAAATATTTTTAGAGATGTTAAATTAATAATAATAATAGTTAGGAGGCTTTTATATAATATCAGTAGGCCTTAAAATGCCAAGTAGTGGAAGGCTACTTGGGTCACTGGGGCCCAAAAGGGGTGGTGCTCCTTCTCCACATGGAAAGGGGAAGGTGAGGCCGAATTGGAGGGGTACCCCTGATACGTCTCCAACGTATCTATAATTTTTGATTGCTCCATGCTATATTATCTACTGTTTTGGGCAATATTGGGCTTTATTATCCACTTTTATATTACTTTTGGGACTAACCTATTAACCGGAGGCCCAGCCCAGATTTGCTGTTTTATGCCTATTTCAGTGTTTTGAAGAAAAGGAATATCAGACGGAGTCGAAACGGAACGAAATCAACAGGAGAAGTTATTTTTGGAAGGAAACACACCTGATGGACTTGGACCCCACGTCAGAAGATACGGGAGCTGCCCACGAGGGTGGGGGGTGCGCCCACCCCCTAGGGTGCGCCCCCTGCCTCGTGGGGCCCCCGTGGCTCCCCTGACATGCTTCTTCTTCCTATATAACTCCATATACCCTAAAACTTCCAGAACAGATAATAGATCGGGAGTTCCGCTGCCAGAAGCCTCCGTAGCCACCGAAAACCAATCTAGACCCGTTCCGGCACCCTGCCGGAGGGGGCAATCCTTCTCTGGTGGCCATCTTCATCATCCCGGTGCTCTCCATGACGAGGAGGGAGTAGTTCTCCCTCGGGCTGAGGGTATGTACTAGTAGCTATGTGTTTGATCTCTCTCTCTCTCGTGTTCTTGATTTGGCACGATCTTGATGTATCGCGAGCTTTGCTATTATAGTTGGATCTTATGTTTCTCCTCCCCCTCTTCTTTCTTGTAATGAATTGAGTTTCCCCTTTGAAGTAATCTTATCGGATTGAGTCTTTAAAGATTTGAGAACACTTGATGTATGTCTTGCCGTGGATATCTGTGGTGACAATGGGATACCACGTGCCACTTGATGTATGTTAAGGTGACCAACTTGCGGGTTTCGTGACATTGGGAACCTATGCATAGGGGTTGGCACACGTTTTCGTCGTGATTCTCCGGTAGAAACTTTGGGGCACTCTTCGAGGTCCTTTGTGTTGGTTGAATAGATGAATCTGAGATTGTGTGATGCATATCGTATAATCATACTCACGGATACTTGAGGTGACATTGGAGTATCTAGGTGACATTAGGGTTTTGGTTGATTTGTGCCTTAAGGTGTTATTCTAGTACGAACTCTAGGGCTGTTTGTGACACTTATAGGAATAGCCCAACGGATTGATTGGAAAGAATAACTTTGAGGTGGTTTCGTACCCTACCATAATCTCTTCGTTCGTTCTCTGCTATTAGTGACTTTGGAGTGACTCTTTGTTGCATGTTGAGGGATAGTTATGTGATCCAATTATGTTAGTATTGTTGAGAGGACTTACACTAGTGAAAGGATGAACCCTAGGCCTTGTTTCAACGCATTGCAATACCGTTTACGCTCACTTTTATCACTTGCTACCTTGCTGTTTTTATTATTTCAGATTACAAATACTATTATCTACTATCCATATACCACTTGTTTCACCATCTCTTCGCCGAACTAGTGCACCTATACAATTTACCATTGTATTGGGTGTGTTGGGGATACAAGAGACTCTTTGTTATTTGGTTGCAGGGTTGCTTGAGAGAGACCATCTTCATCCTACGCCTCCTACGGATTGATAAACCTTAGGTCATCCACTTGAGGGAAATTTTCTACTGTCCTACAAACCTCTGCACTTGGAGGCCCAACAACATCTACAAGAAGAAGGTTGTGTAGTAGACATCAACCCCCTCCTCTTGACTGGCGTAAGGGGGGAGCTCCTTCCCCCCTTGTGGTGCCCCCTCCTCTCCCCTCTAACCTATATATACTACAGGTCTTGGGCACTTCTCTACACATAAGTTTTGGAGCCTCCTCTAGTTCTCTAGTTCTAGTTCTAGTTGGTCCTAGTTGATCAATTATAGCTAGATCTAGATCCTCTAGTCCTCATAATCAGAAGTCCAGTGTGGTTCTAATCTCCTCCCTCTTATTCTCCAGCGACGATTAGCTTTGGACGACGAAGCGCTACTGGATCGTGAAGACCGTACACTGGCAACTCATACAGAGGCCGTGCTTCTAGTCTTCCGTTTGAGAGGCCGTTCATGGGCGGTTCACGGGATCATTCATCTACGGTTCGAGGGACTCCAATTACGATCTACGCCGACTCGTCTTCTTCTGCTGCAACTTGGAGTTGGTAATGATCCGATCCAAACCATTTAATGCATCTCCGTATTGTTCGTCGGTGATCGTATAGCGATTTTCTGTTGCTTTCTACTATGTTTCCCAACAGTGAGACATTGCTGAAAATCGCTTGTCAATTCCTTCTACTTCTTATTGGGTTCGACACTCTTAGTTATCGAAAAGATTACAATTGGCCCACTATACTTGTGGGTCATCACCATCCCAGCATAGACGTGCATTGCAAGGGTGATTGCTCTGCCGCGAGAGCGTGGCTAAGGTTTTGTCCCAACACTCGTGAGATGAGAAATGAAGCGGCTGGGTCGTACGAGAGGCAGACATGATACTACGACGTCGATGTGGAGATCAAAGACGGTGCAGCGGTGGCGGGGAACCTAGGATCCGCGTGAGGTTAGGGGGGAAGAGGAGAGGTTGGCATGAAAAATGAGCATTTGTGTTGAGCGAACTATTTTTTGTGAGGGCTAGTGGCGATTGATCGGGCGGGTTAGTTGGGTTGCCAAGAAAGGCTCAGTTTACCAGAGGCCTCAGTTTTTTCTCCTGGAGCAGCACACCCATAGGATATTTGGGCCAGGAATTTGACAGTGCGGTGGAGATCAATAGAACATCTTATCTGACGGCTAGAAAAACTTCAATCAACAAAATGGATGGCCAAAAATCAAGGGGGGTGCGGGAGGGCTGGGTTTAGGTTCAGTTTTACTGTCTTAAATGTGGTTGTAAATATTTATGAAAGTTCAATTAAATTTGAACTTGCGCTGGACATCAGGGGAAAGGCCATGAGCCCTTGTGCTTCATAGTCTTGTACTTGTAAAGCTTTTTGCGTTTTCCTCAGCGGACAGACGTCAGACTCCATTGCATTTCACGGGGTGGAAACGCAACACCAGGGACAATAGCGTCATGGTAGAGCGGTGTTTCCCTGCGTGTTATGTCAGCATGTCAACGAGAGTGTCCCAATGTGGGCCGGGCAAAAACGCCGTTGACCCCGACGTCTCTCGTGTATCGTTGTGATGGGTGACATCACCTAAAATGGTTAGATTGTGCAAATGTCAACCCAGACTGCAAGGGTTAATTCATGCTTATAGAAAGATCAAAACAGTGGTTTTGGCGCAATCCGTCATACATATAGCATGAGTCTACCGACTTGCAAAAATGAAAGGGTTGTCACCCCCGCTGTTTCAGGGGCATATTTGTGACATTCGGTATAAAAGCAAGGGGGTTTCGAAAAAAAATCCAGACTCTAGCCCCACCCGCCGCGACGCTGTCATGTCGCGCTGATGTTGCATACAACTATCGACGAACCGTATGTGCACCTAGAGACAAGTTTAGGCACCAACTTCACGAATTTTACAACATTATAGGCATCAAAGTGGTCATCGTGTGCAACTTGTTGTACCACTGCGGTATTTCCCTCCATTAAATCGTATGCACAACGGTTTTGTACATGCTGTATCCTATGGCCCACAATCTGAACTTCTCTGATCGTACAGGCGTCGGATGACAATTTATCGTATGCATAGCATCATTCTACCGGAAAGGAAATTGCGACCGGAATTAAAAACCTTGGTCTCAACTGTGTGAAGCCGTGGTTGACCATGAAACGGAGGAGACAGACATCCACATGCATGCATGCATGCAGGCCAAGCCTTCTACGATTTAGGCCGAGACGCCATGTCCCCACACATGCACCGACATTGCCGTCGTACCGCTCGCCGGGGCCTCTCCCCGCTTAAGTAACTCGCCACCTCCCTCTCTGACGCATTCCCCCTCCCCCGCCACGCAGCGTCGACCAACCGGAGGGGCCGAGCTTAATTAGCCGCACGTACCCACCACCACCACCCCTTGCTCCCTTTTCGCGCGCCAATTAAGCTAGGCCGTCGCCGCCGTCGTTTCCGCCGCCGGCTGGCCGGGCAAGATGCCGGGGGCCGTGATCGTGCACCACCACAACAGGTACAAGACGTACCCCGGCGATGTCACCGGCTTCGTCTTCTACTCCTGCCTCGTCGCCTCCGTCGGCGGCTGCATCTTCGGCTACGACATCGGCATGGCCGGTAATTAACCCGTCGCCTCGCCGTCCTGTGCATGCATGCATGCATGGGTAATTGGGTGTGGCCGTGTGGGTGTTGGTTTCCTGGCTCGATCTGACTCTGTTTTCTGTGCTGGCGCCGCTGCGGATGACTGCAGCCAGTTTGACGTCGACGGAGTCGTTCCTGCTCTTGTTCTTCCCGGACATCTACCAGCAGCAGAAGGATCAGGTGATCACGAACCAGTACTGCAAGTTCGACAGCCAGGAGCTGTCCCTCTTCGGCTCCTCCCTCTTCCTGTCCGCGGCGACGGCGTCCCTCTTCGCGAGCCCCATGGCCCGCGCCTTCGGCAGGAAGTGGACGCTCTTCTACGCCGCCGTCGCCTACATCACCGGCGCCTGCATGGGCGGCATTGCCACCACCTTCGCCGTGCTCATCACCGGCCGCTTGCTCCTCGGCGTCGGGGTCGGCCTCTGCATCCACGCCTCGCCTCTCTACCTCTCGGAGATGGCGCCGGCGCAGCAACGCGGGATGCTCAACATCCTCTTCCAGCTGATGATCACCATCGGGATCCTGTCGGCCAGCCTGACCAACTACTGGACGTCCAGGTTCCTCGGCGGGTGGGGCTGGCGGGTCGGGCTGGCGATGGGCGCCGTCCCGGGGTCCGTCATCGCGCTGGGCTCCCTGGCCATCCCAGACACCCCCATCTCCCTGCTGTCGCGGGGCGAGACCGAGCTCGCCCGCGCGACGCTGTCCCAGATCAGGGGCATCGGCCCCGACGACGTGCGGCAGGAGTTCAACGACCTCGCCGCCGCGTGCGAGGAGAGCAAGGCGGTGGCGAACCCGTGGTGGGAGCTGCTCTTCACCGGCAAGTACAAGCCGCAGCTGACGTTCGCGCTGGGGGTGCCCTTCTTCCAGCAGCTGACGGGCATCAACGTGATCATGTTCTACGCGCCGGTGCTGTTCAAGACGGTGGGGTTCCGGAACGACGCGTCGCTCATGTCGTCCGTCATCACGGGGCTGGTGAACGTGTTCTCCACCTTCGTGGCCGTGGTGACCGCGGACAAGGTGGGGCGGCGGGCGCTGTTCCTGCAGGGCGGGACGCAGATGATCATCTCGCAGATCCTGGTGGGCACCTTCATCGGGCTCCAGTTCGGGCTGAGCGGGACGGGGGCCATCTCGGAGCAGTACGCCATGTGCATCGTGCTGTTCGTGTGCGTGTACGTGGCCGGCTTCGCGTGGTCATGGGGGCCCATGGGGTGGCTCATCCCCAGCGAGGTGTACCCGCTGGCGGTGCGGTCGCAGGCGCAGAGCATCACGGTGGCCGTCAACATGTGCTTCACGGCCTTCATCGGCCAGGTGTTCCTCACGCTGCTGTGCCACCTGAGGTTCGGCCTCTTCTACTTCTTCGGCGCATGGCTGCTGCTCATGACCATCTTCATCGCCGTGCTGCTGCCGGAGACCAAGTGCGTGCCGCTCGAGGAGGTGTCGCACGTCTTCAGGAAGCACTGGTTCTGGAGGAAGTACGTCATCGACACCAGCGCCGACGCGCGCGGGGCCGAGATGAGGAAGAGGATAGCGCTAGAGATGAGCTGATCCACGTCCGTCTGGAGACGGAGGTATACATCGGTAGGCAGATCAGAATCAGATCGGTGCAGCAGGCTGATTCGTCGACGTAGCTAGCCAATGGACTCATGGCACGCTTGATGATTACCCAGCTGACAAGACGCACATAGCTAGATCGAGTGCAGAAATTGATTACGCATGCTCATCTCGGCCGACCAGCAAGCTAAATTAGTTGATGTTGATCCTGGTGTTGTAGAATTGATCTTAGCATACACTCATCTTGTAATTGTTTTCCCTTTGTTTCGTGTCAAACTTGTCAATGAAGTATTACAAACAAACAAAAATCCACAATCTCACTACATGGTCGCCACTGCATGATCAATTGCTCAGTAACCATAATAGGTTCTCACATGGTAACATCAAAACGCTCATGGCGGTGGCCAACTCGCTCATTCTTAGAGCATCTCCAACAGGCGCCGAACGCGGCGCGCGCAAAAAACAGCTTTAGCGCGCGCCCATCGTCTGGTTTGGCGCGGCGCGCAGCGACCGCTCCAGCAGTCGCGCTAAAATGCAGCGCGCGCCGCTCCAGCAGCGCGCAAAAAATGCAGCGCGCGCTCATTCTACAAACTAGAAATGTAGGCATTAAAAAGATAGATTGCATAGATTTTAAATGATACAAAGGTATTTTACATCGGAAACATAGATTGCATAATAATAAAAACGACAAACAATAAAAAACGAGATAGATTGCATAAAAAACTACTCTAAGTCGCTATCATCATCATCATTATCATTCTCGGCGGTGTCGTCCGAGGTATCTAGCCAGATGTCCAGCCACCGATCATCGTCCGACGTGAAGAACGACTGCCCACCTGCTGCAACGAGATCGGACTGCGCATTCGCCAACGCCTTCCGCCGACGCCTGTCCAACCGCTCCTCGCGGCGCCTTCGCGTGTCCTCCTCGCGGCGCCTTGCCCAGTAGACCTGCTCGTAGGCGACGTCCTCCGGATGGCGCCGGCGCCACTCCGCCATGACCCGCTCGTCCTCCTGGGCGACGAGGAGGCGGCGCTGCTGCTCGGCGTGCTCCGCATGGTCTTGCGCCGTGTTCAGACGAGGCGGCGGGGTGACTTGAGCGCCTGCTGGAGCGTGTACACATCTTGGAAGTTCATCTGGCCGCGCGGCCGGCTAGGCGCCACGCCGCCGCGTCGTACGCGCGGGCGGCCTCGTGCGCCGTCCCATAGGTGCCGAGGCCGAGCCGGAGATCGCCGGAGGGTATCTCCGAGTAGTAGCCGCCGTTGGGGCGCAGGCGGACGCCGCGGTAGCCGGACGCTCCTCGGCGGCGCGGCGCCATGGCGGCGTGGCGCCATGACGGTGCGGCGGTGGCGGGGCGCTGGAGCGGTGGAGGCGCGTCGGTGGCGGGGCGCTGGAGCGGTGGAGGCGCGTCGGTGGCGGGGCGCTGGAGCGGCGCGTGGCAGAGAGGGAGAGGAAGAGGAGAAGAGGATGCATGAAGAAGGCGCGTGGCGCGCGCCGCACTTTATAGACGCGCCGGAAGCGGTGCGCAAAATATGGCGCGTGAGCTGGCGCCTTTTCGCGCACGCGCGCAAACAGTTCCCGCGTGCGCGAGTTTTCCGTCGCCGCTGGAGCGCGGCAAAATGCCCCGCGCGCGCGTCGTTTGGCGCGGCCGTTGGAGATGCTCTTAGGTTCGACCAAGCCCAAGAAGCTCGCCAGCCCTCGGACATGGAATGGTGGCTGCGGAAAACGCTCAAGGTAGCGCTGCTGGGCCTTGCTTCGCTTAAGAGGACCATCGACCGTCAGAGGTCTCACATCAGGTGGCTGAAAAGAGGGAGGCACCAATACTAAGCTGTTTCAGGCAGTGACCAACGACAGGAGATCAAAAAACTACATCGCACGGCTTAAGCATGAGGCGGAGATCTTCACGGATCAAGGCAAAATTGAGGATGTGTTTGCCGGGGTCTATGACAGGCTGCTGGGTACGGCAAATACGCGCGAGCACTCATTAAACCCCGATCTTCTCGGCTTGCCACAGTTAGACCTCGCGGATCTTGAAGAGATCTTCACGGAGGATGAGGTTTGGAACGTGATCGAGGAGCTTCCACCAGATACGCCCCCCGGCCATGACGGCTTTATTGGGTTGTTCTATCACAAAGCTTGGCCGGTTATTAAGCATGACATTATGGCAGCCTTGTTGAAACTATATGTGGGGGACGGCAAGGGCTTCTGCAAGCTCAATAAGGCACACATCGTGCTTATTCCTAAAACAACGGAGGCCTTGGAGGTTAAGGATTATAGGCCCATTAGCCTCCCACACAGTTTCTCTAAGCTCTTTGCCAAGATTCTGGCAATGCGGGCGCGCAGGAGATTGCACGAAGTAGTCAACGCAAATCAGTCCGCTTTCATCAAAGGAAGAAGTATTCATGACAATTACCTTCTGGTTCGGCAAGTTGCCCGCAAAATCTATGCGGCCAGGATCAAGGGGCTCTTCCTCAAGCTCGATATTGCGAGAGCTTTCGACTCGCTCTCATGGCCTTTCTTATTGGAAGTTTTGAGGGCAAAGGGTTTTGGGTGGAGGTGGATCGGATGGGTCTCCATGCTGCTATCTTCGGTGAGCACCAAGATCATAGTGAATGGGAGTCTGGGACGCACAATTTACCATGCCAAAGGCTTGAGGCAAGGGGACCCGTGTCCTCCCTGCTATTTGTGATTGCTATGGACGTGCTTACAGCGATGATCTGCAAAGCTTCTGACGAGGGCGTGCTCAGCTCGTTCCGTGGCATCAAGCCTCTGCAAAGGCTGTCCATTTATGCCGACTACGTTTCCATGTTCATCAAGCCTAAGACACAAGACCTGCACTGCTTGAGGGAGCTCCTGGAGGTTTTTGGCGAAGCATCGAGGCTCAAGATCAACTTCGCCAAGTCGGCAGCTATCCTGATTCGTGGAGTTGGGGAGGATGGGCAGAGAGTCAGAGCGATTCTTCGCTGTCAGTTGGGTATGTTTCCGCGCAAGTATCTCGGCATACCGTTGACGATCCACCAATTGCGCCGCGCAAATTGGCACCCACTGCTGGATAAGGTCAGGAAGATGGTCCCAGCGTGGCAGAGAGGGCTCATTCACAGACCGGGTAGGCTTATCCTCCTCAAATCAGTGGTCTCTGCAAGGCCCATCCACCAAATCATGGTTCTTGATGCCCCGGTTGGGTCTTCGACGAAATTAACAAATGGATGCGGGCTTTCTTCTAGGCTGGGAAAGACAAAGTTAATGGTGGGCAATGTCTTGTGGCATGGGACACGATTTGTCGACCGACGCGCTTTGGTGGGCTGGGCATAAAGGACCCGAGTTTACAGGCCATTGCTTTGAGAGTGCGTTGGGAATGGCTTCGAAGAATTGATCCGCATCGACCATGGCAAGCATTCTGTGTTGGGGAACGTAGCATGCAATTTCAAAAAAATTCTTACGATCACGCAAGATCTATCTAGGAGATGCATAGCAACGAGAGGGGGAGAGTGTGTCCACGTACCCTCCTATACCAAAAGCGGAAGCATTAGGTTAACGCGGTTGATGTAGTCGAACGTCTTCGTGATCCAACCGATCAAGTACCGAACGTACGGCACCTCCGTGTTCAGCACACGTTCAGCTCGATGACGTCCCTCGAACTCTTGATCCAGCAGAGGATCAAGGGAGAGTTCCGTCAGCACAACGGCGTGGTGACAGTGATGGTGATGTGATCCGCGCAGGGCTTCGCCTAAGCACTACGACGCTATGACCGGAGGAGTAAACTATGGAGGGGGCACCGCACACGGCTAAGAGAACAATTGATGTGCCTTTGGGGTGCCCCCGCCCCCGTATATCAAGGAGGAGAGGGGAGGCCGGCCGGCCCTAGGGGCACGCCAAGTGGGAGGAGTCCTACTAGGACTCCCAGTCCTAGTCGGCTCCCCCCCTTCCTTCCAACAGGGAGGGGGAAAGAGGAAAGAGGTGAAGAGGGAGAAGGAAGGAGGGGCGCCCCCACCCCTTGTCCAATTCGGATTGGCTTGGGGGGCGCCACCTCCCGTGGCCTACCTCGTCCTCTCCACTATGGCCCATGAGGCCCACTAACTTTCCCAGGGGGTTCCGGTAACCTCCCGGTACTCCGAAAAATCCCCGAACCTCTTCGGAACCATTCTGGTGTCCGTATATAACCTTTCAATATATCAATCTTTACCTCTCGACCATTTCGAGAATCCTCGTCATATTCGTGATCTCATCCGGGACTCCGAACAAATTTCAGTCACCAAAACACATAACTCATAATACAAATCGTCATCAAGCGTTAAGCGTGCGGACCCTACGGGTTCGAGAACTATGTAGACATGACCGAGACACATCTCCGGTCAATAACCAATAGCGGAACCTAGATTCTCATATTGGTTCCTACATATTCTACGAAGATCTTTATCGGTCAAACCGCAATAACAACATACGTTATTCCCTTTGTCATCGGTATGTTACTTGCCCGAGATTCGATCGTCGGTATCATCATACCTAGTTCAATCTCGTTACCGGAAAGTCTCTTTACTCGTTCCATAATGCATCATCCCATTACTAACTCATTGGTCACATTGCTTGCAAGGCTTATAATGATGTGCATTACCGAGAGGGCCCAAAGATACCTCTCCGATACTCAGAGTGACAAATCCTAATCTTGATCTATGCCAACCCAACAAACACCTTTGGAGACACCTGTAGAGCATCTTTATAATCACCCAGTTACGTTGTGACGTTTGATAGCACCCAAAGTGTTCCTCGGTATTCAGGAGTTGCATAATCTCATAGTCAGAGAAATATGTATAAGCCATGAAGAAAGCAATAGCAATAAAACTTAACGATCATTATGCTAAGCTAACAGATGGGTCTTGTCCATCACATTATTCTCTAATGATGTGATCCCGTTCATCAAATGACAACACATGTCTATGGTCAGGAAACTTAACCATCTTTGATTAACGAGCTAGTCAAGTAGAGGCATACTAGGGACACTCTGTTTTGTCTATGTATTCACACATGTATCAAGTTTCCGGTTAATACAATTCTAGTATGAATAATAAACATTTATCATGATATAAAGAAATATAAATAACAACTTTATTATTGTCTCTAGGGCATATTTCCTTCATTCTGTTGGCAGAGGACAGTGAGGCCAAGTTGATCTTCAATAGCCTCATCAAGATCACACTTGGAAATGGGGAGAGGGTTCTGTTCTGGAAGGACATGTGGATACATGGGTTCACGGCCGGCGAGATCGCTTCTATGATCCTAGAGATGGTTAGCACCAGGGAGCGCAACGTCATGACTGTTTGGCAGGCTCTGGTGGATAACGCATGGTCACGAGACGAGCGAGGCGACATCTCTTTCCTGACGCATATGCAGGTGGCCCACTTGTGCCTCGCCATTGCGACGGTGCCGCGGGACGAACATCTTCCTGATCAGTTCAGCTGGCCTGCTGACAAGACCGGCGTCTACACGGCAAAGTTGACCTACCAGAGACTGTGCATGGGTTTTGTGTGTTCGTCGTTGGCACTTGCCATCTGGCCGAGTTGGGCACCGCTACGCTGCAAGATCTTCGCTTGGCTCACGGTTCAGTACAGGCTCTGGACATCTGACATGCACGCTCGGCATGGGCTCCAGGACGAGCCATCAGTATGTTTCACTTGCTTGCAGGATTAGGACAATGTAGACCACATTCTTGTGAAATGTGTCTACGCGTGGGAGGTTTGGCATCGCTGTTTCGACACACTGCAATTGGACATTACACCGCCCATCCAGAGCACCACATTTGCCGAGTGGTGGTTCCAGCAGAGGACGAGGTTTTTCGATAAAATTCGTCGAGGTTTTGACTCATGATTGGCACAGCTTGGGCTTTATGGAAATAGAGTAACGCGAGGGTGTTCAACATAGTACATGATCAAAGGTCACCCGAACAACTGGTGACGCTTGTGCTCTTGGAGATTAGGGAGTGGTCGCTTGCAGGATTAGGTGTAGGAGGTTTAGATCCTTTCGTGAGAGAGTGAGTCTTGTAATCGAGTTGGTGTTGGTGTCTGTCAAGCAGGATGTTCGCATCTTGCTCAACTGCTTGTAATTATTTTTTGCCTTCTATAAAAATATAGTATGCCAATTTAGGGTACTCTTGAAAAAAATAGGTTCTCACTAGCTCTTGAATTTGCCTATCGATGACACCCGGTAGGGACCGGTACTCATCAGGTGACTTTTTTTTGCGGGGTAAAAGGAATTTGTATTACTCAAGACCCAAGAAGGTCCTCCCTACACAAGCTAGGGATACTCATCAGGTGACTGAATTCTAATTTTCGGTCAGTTGCATTTTTAATAGTATTAGTAAGTGTGCACGTGCAGCGCACGTCTATTTGGACTAATAAGTGTGTACGCGCAACACGCATCTATTTGGATTAACATATTATACTAAACTTAATACAAGACAATTTATTCATAAATTTAAAATTTCCCTATAAAGTATACGATCTCTTATTCCCAATTCGTACAAATAATTTGAAATATCGTTTCTCCTTAATCAACATGTCTCCTGTATTAAAAGACCACCCACTTTTCCCAATGTATAAAAATCAAAATTATTTAGAAGATTCATCATGATTTTTCATATGCACACATTTATGCAAGTATAGTCACACATGAAAATGTCAATTAAGACAAGCTAAGGAACCGTTTCAGTGCCAACAAATTCCAGTCAAGAATTACACAAAATCGTCATGAACATATACAAAGAGAAGTGACCTCTCTTTCTCCGAGATTGGTCGAACAACAAGTTTTTCTATATATCTATCCGACACTACTACATATATACAATATAACATCTCTTACAATCCCTAACATCTAAAATCAATTTCAACTTCCACATGGCATTCTCCGTCTTTATGTATGCCATGGTCAAGAAAGAATCCCGTCAATTCCTCTTGAATTGCTCGTATGCGATCATGTGGTATGAGTTTATTCTGCATCTGACAGATCTAATTTAAAAAAGAGTGTCAATACATATATATGAAAGAAACTCAACCCAATTGATGGTAATAAAAAATTGTGAATATTGTTTATGTACTAAATGATATGAGAATTTACCATGACCACAAAATATCCTACATTCATCATCATCATAATCAACATGCAGTTTTTGCTTCTCTTGTATGTGGTCCAAGTTTTCTATCAGAAAAACATGTTAACTCAACTGTAGATAAGGACGGTATGAAAATACTCATGTAAAATTACAATTGCCATGTATTTGCTGGACAAACAAATACACTTATGCAAACTTCGGGTTTTTTAGTAAAACTTATGCGAACTTTAGTTTTTTTCATTAAAACTTATGCAAACTTCTGGGTTTTTTCAGTGAAACGTAATTTCATGACTGCAAGTAAGGTCTTGGTTCAGCGAATTTGTCTATGAGTTCACTATGTAGTCATGAGTTGGCCATAGTCAGTACTTCAAAGAACAGGAATGTCTGTTGTAGGTACGCGAAAATCAGTGAGAAAATAAAGAAAGAAAGAAGGCGAGCGTCTCTGTGTGTGCTCAAGCGCTCCTCTGTTTCTCATTGCCTCATCTCTAGTTCATGTACTTCTAGATGTGTCACCACCGGCGAGGTAGCGATGACAGTAAAACAACAACACTCGGTACTTACCTGATTAATGTGTGTGTGTGGTGCGTTCGCGTGAAGGCGAATGTCTCCATCGTTCAGGCCTGCGAGCGGCTGCGGCGACCGTGTCCTCTCACCAGCTGGGCGGCGTTGTCGACGCAGGTGAGTCCGCCGTCCAGCTTTGAGGCGGCAGCCTCCACGCACCGGGATTAGCTTTGGACGACGTCGTCCACGCGCGAGTACCGGACAAGCGTGTCCAATGAAGCAGCACGCGTCAGAGCTGAGGGAGTCGGCGGTGGCTTCGGGCGAGTGAGATGGGGCCATGATTAGCTTCACCTGCTGCACAGTGACCGAGACCTGCACCGCCCTGGGGACGATGATGGTTGGCAACCAGGCAAATCTACATGCATGGCTGTGGGGGCAGATTTTTTTGGCCCGCTTATACTGGTCCATGATACTCAGCGTTGCCCCCACTTGAAGGACCTCAGCAGTGGGTAGTTGTCAGCGTGGGTGTTGTGGATGGAGCTGAAGTCGACGCGGATGCCGGTGGTTCCCGGAGAGCATGCCCAGGATGTGGACAAAGTCGTTGCAGTCAGTAGAAGAGTGACCTGGCCTCCAGGCAGAGGACGAAGGCGGCGACGACACGTGTGTGTGTGTTTGGAGGAAGCCGCAGCTCCTCCTCGCGTGTCTCCCACTGTGGCTCGCGTGGGTGGTGGGCTGGTGACGGCTGGCGACTCGCGATCGTGATTCCCTGATAGGATACGATATGATGCGCTCGCGATTAGTTTCCTAATAATTAAATGTGTTCACGATTAGTTATTGTCACGCCCTCGATGCGGCTATATCTCCCACGTGTTGAAGCACGACTTAGAGGCATAACCGCATTGAAAGCAATGTCGCAAGTGAGGTAATCTTCACACAACCCATGTAATACATAAGGGAAAGAAATACATAGTTGGCTTACAATCGCCACTTCACACAATTACATGAATAAAGCATTCAACCAGATACAATCAAGGTCCGACTACAGAACCAAAATAAAAGAAGACTACCCCAAATGCTACACAGATCCCCGATCGACCCCAACTGGGCTCCACTACTGATCAACTAGAACGAAACAACACAAAGGACAAGATCTTCATCGAGCTCCTCCTGAGCTCGGTTGCGTCATATGCAAGGACTCATCGGCACCTGCAAACTAGTTTGGAAGTATCTGTGAGTCACGGGGACTCAGCAATCTCGCACCCTCGCGATCAAGGCTATTTAAGCTTATGGGTAAGGTAAAGGTATGAGGTGGAGCTACTGTAAGTGACTAGCATATATGGTGGCTAACAGACGCAAATGAGAGCGAGAAGAGAAGGCAAAGCACGTTCGAGAAGGTATGACCAAGAAGTGATCCTAAAACAACCTACGTCAAGCATAACTCCAACACCGTGTTCACTTCCCGGACCCCGCCGGAAAGAGACCATCACGGTAACACACGCGGTTGATGCATTTTAATTAAGGTCAACTTCAGGTTTTCTACAACCGGACATTAACAAATTCCCATCTGCCCATAACCGTGGGCACGGCTTTCGAAAGTTCAAATCCCTGCAGGGGTGTCCCAACTTAGCCCATGACAAGCTCTCACGGTCAACGAAGGAATAGACCTTCTCCTAAGACATTCCGATCAGACTCGGTATCCCGGTTCTACAAGACACTTCGACAAGTTAAAACAAATCCAGCAACACCGCCCGAATGTGCCGACAAATCCCTATAGGAGCTGCACATATCTCTTTCTCAGGGCACACTCAGATTGTCCTAGGTACGGGTAGGCCAGCCCAGAGTTGCCCCTGGTGGCCACCGGCAGCTGACAGGTGGACCAACACTCAGAGGAGCACTGGCCCGGGGGGGTTAAAATAATGATGACCCTTGAGTCTGCAGAACCCAAGGGAAAGAAAAGGCTAGGTGGCGAATGGTAAAACCAATGTTGGGCATTGCTGGAGGAGCTTTACTCAAGGCGAACTGTCAAGGGGTTCCCATTATTACCCAACCGCGTAAGGAACGCAAAACCCGGGAACATAACACCGATATGACGGAAACTAGGGCGGCAAGAGTGGAACAAAACACTAGGCAAAAGGCCGAGCCTTCCACCCTTTACCAAGTATATAGATGCATTAATTAAATAAGATATATTGTGATATCCCAACAAGTAAACATGTTCCAACAAGGAACAACATCTCCATGTTCCAACAAGGAACAAACTTCAATCTTCACCTGCAACTAACAACGCTATAAGAGGGGCTGAGCAAAGCGGTAACATAGCCAAACAACGGTTTGCTAGGACAAGATGGGTTAGAGGCTTGGTTCAACCATATGGGAGGCATGATAAGCAAGTGGTAGGTATCGCAGCATAGGCATAGCAAAAGAGCGAGCATCTAGCAAGCAAAGATAGAAGTGATTTCGAGGGTATGATCATCTTGCCTGAAATCCCGCAAGGAAGAAGAACGAGTCCATGAAGAAGACAAACGGAGGTAGTCGAACGAATCCTCACAACACGACGTTATCGGAACCAACCCGAAGAAGCAACACCGGAAAGAAGCAAACAACATAGTAAACAACCAACACATCAACATGGCATGATGCACAATCGAGTATGATGCATGTCCGATTTAAATATGCATGGCATGGCAAAGTGCACAAACAAAACTACAAATTAAGTGGAGCTCAATATGCAATGGGTTGCATATTGACGAAACACCACATCAATTATTTAGTTCTCTCCCGGTTAGGTACTCAACAATATTAAATGTTGTTAAACATGGCAAGAGGGTGAAGCAAATGAAAACTACCCATCTAGTCAAGTTTAAATGAGGCCGGAAACAACGACCAACAATTCCGGAAACTCCTCATATGCATGTTTTTGGTTATGGTACTGTTCTGCCCTAAACACAATTTTAAAGTTGTTAAACATGCAAAGTAAGGTCACCACAATAAACTAGGCATTTTACCACACCATAAGCATATAAAGTTTGTTAGGTTTGGAGCTACGGTTAAATAGTTATGAATTAAAGCATTTTAACATGACTTAGAGCAAAAATTAATCAAACAACATTTTAAACATTTCAAACATGGATGAAAGTTGGATATTATGAATCTAGACAAAATTCTAAGCAAGTTTCATATATAATTTATTTAGATCCGATGCACGGTTGTGAAGTTATTAAATGCATGAAACTAGGGGGGGTTTCTATAAAACTGCAATTCCCTGGAAATTAGCTAAATTCACAGAGACTGGAAAAAAACATCCACGGGCTGAAACTGGTGCAAGTCTGGGCCAACTGGAAAAAAAACAAAAGGGACACTGCTGGGGGGCGTCTCACCATGGGCCAAGGGAGATGGGCCTTGGCGCGGTGCAGCAGAGGAGCAGCTGGGCCTTGGCCAGAGGCTGGCCCATGCTGGAGCAGCCGAGGTCAACGCGTGCGTGCACCCGCAGCGAGACGAACCAGGGGTGCGGCCATGGTCGCGGGGCTCGCAGCGGCGCGAGATCCGGCGCGGAGGGCGACGGAGCACTGCAGGGGAGGTGAGGAACAGGCAGCTCCGGCGATAGGGGTTCCGGATCCGGGCGGAGATGGCCGGCGGCGTCGACCTGCGAAGGGCATAGAGAGAGAGACCATGAGAGAGCAGGGAGCCGGAGAGGAAGCAACAAAGAGAGAGGAGAGCAGGGAAGGCGGCCTGGGGTCACCGGCGGCGGCTCCTGGTCGCCGGAGTTCGGCAGCGTGGAGATGGGGTCGCCGACGAGGCAAGGTGAGGCGGTGGTAGCGAGCCGACACAGGAGACGTTCGGGAACGAGGGCTGTAGCGATGTACGAGCAGCGGCGGAGCGATCCGGGCCCAAATGGGCGCTGGCGGGCTTCCCGCGGGCTCGGCGGGCCTGCGTCTGGAGAGAGGAGGCTGGAGGCAGGGACGACAAGTGGCGGCGCTCGGTTGGCCGATCCGGTGGCTGGGTGGCAGCGCAGCCACTAGGACGCTGCCAAGTGGCGCTGGTGAGGTGGCTGGCGCCGGATTTGGAGGGGGAAGGAGGCTGGTGGCACGAAATTTGAGGAGGGAGGCGGCAGGGAGGTAGGGGAAGGGTTAGGCTGCCAAATTTGGAAGGGGTTGTCCATATATAGGCAGGGATGGCTAGGGTTTGGGTTTAGGGGGTTTTTTGGAGCGTTTCAAAGCCTCCGATCGCGATCTGACGGACCAGAATGAAGGGGGGTTTAGGTGGGCTGCAGGTGGGTTGTGAAGAGAGGTTGGGCTGAGATGAGAGGAGAGGAGTGCAGCCCGGCAACTGTTCTTGGAGACCGAAAACGTCCGACGTTTGAGACCGGCTATACTGCCGCTATAGTTAATCATTGGGGTGTCAAACGAACTCCGAATGCGATGACACTTGACAGGCGGTCTACCTACACTATAATACGACCACACGTCAACTCTCATCCCGTTCCGAGAACATTTTCCCGCCACTTATAAAATACTATTTCGAACATGCCACGGGCGCGTGCAAGTGTGTCTGGTCTCAGAACGGATAACAAACGGAACGAGGAGACCGGGACGGATGCAAGTTTTGAAAACATGATGATGCAATGCACATGATGACATGACAAGATGCGACACGCAAGCAAATGACAAAGCAACAACAACGAAAAACTGGAGGACAACTGGCACATCGGTCTCGGGGCGTCACAGTTATCTAATAGGATGCAGCCATGATTAGTTTCCTAATAATTAGATGCGTCCGTGATTAATTTTCTAATAGGATGGCTCGTAATTATTTTCTTAATAATAGGATGCGCGTGATTTTTTTCTTAATAATAGGATGGGTTTGTGATTAGTTTCCTAATAATTAGATGTACCCGTGATTAGTTTCTTAATAGGATGTGTCCGCGATTATAGTTTCCTAATTGACCAGGCATGGATTTTCATATTTTCCTCCGCGGTGGAGTACGATCAGTCAATGTAAATTGCTAAGTGTACACAAAGAACAGATTAGGTTAAGGCTAGCCATTAGATTGAATTTAGTGGGACTAATCATGCGGTGGTAATGTATCTGTATACGTTTTATGGGGTGCACTTAGAGAAGATAATGTTTGCTCTTTTATAAGTAGTATAGATAAAAAATGTGAATATTGTTTATGTACTAAATGATATGAGAATTTACCATGACCACAAAATATCCTACATTCATCATCATCATAATCAACATGCAGTTTTTGCTTCTCTTGTATGTGGTCCAAGTTTTCTATCAGAAAAATATGTTAACTCAACTGTAGATAAGGACGATATGAAAATGCTCATGTAAAATTACAATTGCCATGTATTTGCTGGACAAACAAATACACTTATGCAAACTTTGGGTTTTTTTAATAAAACCTATGCGAACTTTAGTTTTTTTTCATTAAAACTTATGCAAACTTCTGGGGTTTTTTCAGTGAAACGTAATTTCATGACTGCAAGTAAGGTCTTGGTTCAGCGGATTTTTCTATGAGTTCACTATGTAGTCATGAGTTGGCCATAGTCAGTACTTCAAAAAACAGGGATGTCTGTTGCAGGTACGCGAAAATCAGTGAGAAAATAAAAAAAAAAGAAAGAAGGCGAGCGTCTCTGTGTGTGCTCCAGCGCTCCTCTGTTTCTCATTGCCTCATCTCTAGTTCCTGTACTTCTAGATGTGTCACCACCGGCGAGGTAGCGATGACAGTAAAAAAACAACACTCGGTACTTACCTGATTAATGTGTGCGTGTGGTCCGTTCGCGTGAAGGCGAGCGTCTCCGTCGTTCAGGCCTGCGAGCGGCTGCGGCGACCGTGTCCTCTTACCAGCTGGGCGGTGTTGTCGACGCAGGTGAGTCGGTCGTCCAGCTTTGAGGCGGCGGCCTCCACGCACCGGGATTAGCTTTGGACGACGTCGTCCACGCGCGAGTACCGGACAAGCGTGTCCAACGGAGTAGCACGCGTCAGAGGTGAGGGAGTCTGCGGTGGCTTCGGGCGAGTGAGATAGGGCCGTGATTAGCTTCACCTGCTGCACAGTGGCCGAGACCTGCACTGCCCTGGGGACGACGATGGTTGGCAACCAAGCGAATCTACATGCATGGCTGTGGGGGCAGATTTTTTGGCCCGCTTATACTGGTCCAAGATACTCAGTATTGCCCCCACTTGAAGGACCTCGGTGGTGGGTGGTTGTCAGCGTGGGTGTTGTGGATGGAGCTGAAGTCGACGCGGATGCCGGTGGTTTCCGGAGAGCATGCCCAGGATGTGGACAAAGTCGTTGCAGTTAGTAGAAGAGTGACCTAGCCTCCAGGCAGAGGACGAAGGCGGCGACGGCACATGTGTGTGTGTGTGTTCGGAGGAAGCCGTAGCTCCTCCTCGCGTGTCTCCCACTGTGGCTCGCGTGGGTGGTGGGCTGGTGATGGCTGGCGACTCGCGATCGCGATTTCTTGATAGGAGACGATAGGATGCGCTCGCGATTAGTTTCCTAACAATCAAATGTGTTCGTGATTAGTTATCTAATAGGATGCAACCATGATTAATTTCCTAATAATTAGATGCGTCCGTGATTAATTTCTTAATAGGATGGCTCGTAATTATTTTCGTAATAATAGGATGCGTGCGTGATTTTTTTCTTAATAATAGGATTGGTTTGTGATTAGTTTTCTAATAATTAGATGTACCCGTGATTAGTTTTTTAATAGGATGTGTCCGTGATTATAGTTTCCTAATTGGCCATGCATGGATTTTTATATTTTCCTCTGCGGTGGAGTACGGCCAGTCAATGTAAATTCCTAAGTGTACACAGAGAACAAATTAGGTTAAGGCTGGTCGTTAGATTGAGTTTAGTGTAACTAATCATGTGGTGGTAATGTATTTGTGTATGTTTTATGAGATGCACTTAAAGAAGATAATGTTTGGTCTTTTATAAGTATTATAAGTAGTATAGATATAGATTGTGTTCTGTACGTCTCGTTTCACGGTCTGATGCATGTATGCTCATCAACCGGCTGCGTCTCTCGCCCGGGTGAACGTGTTGCATGGTCTGATGCATGCATGCATGCATGCCGATGACTTCTGCTTTCAATTTTTGCATCCGTGCATGTAGTTGATGAGCATGTATGCATGGATGGGTCCGATGTGCATGTCCTGGATGAATTGATAGGACTATAAGACTGTATGCATGTCGCATACATATGCAAAAAAAAATGGACAGTTTAAGAAATAATATAGTCGCATACATATGCAAAAAAAATGGACAGTTTAAGAAATAATATAGTCGCATTCGTATAACCCATAAAGAAGAAAATAAAATAAAATTAAGTACTACTACCTTCGTCCTGATTTATTGGTCTTATTCGTATTTTGAGCCAAAATTGGATCGTAGATTTAACTGACAAAGTGTTAAAGCATGTCATAAAAAATTATATCGCTGAAATCATATTTCAACATAGTTTTCAGTGATACTATTTTCTATGACATGCATTACCATTTTGTTAATTAAATCCATGGTCAAAATTCGGCACAAAATATTAAGGGGAAATATAAATCAGGACGGAGATAGTACCCTTTAAGAAGAAAATTGAATAATTTACATAGAAATTATGCATTTTTATAATATGCAAGTATTAACATATAATAATGAATTTTTCACAAAAAATGAAGTTCGTAAGAAGGAATGAATCAGTGGCATTGGTAGCATTGATAGTTACAGAAAAAAAACATTGACAAAATTTGTGCAACATCAAAATCAAAATAATTAATTTTTCTATGGAAGAATTAATTTGTGGCATTGATATTACCCTTAAAAATAAATGAAAAGACTAAAACAAAAACAAAAACAAAATAATGAAGTTTTCTATGGAGAATGAATTAGTGGCATTAGTATTACCCTTTAATAAGAAAGAAACGAAATAAAAATGAAAACAAAATAGAAAACATTCTATAAAAGAGTGAATTAGTGGCAATAGTATTGCCCTTTAAGAAGAAAAAAATGCAAAAAACACTAAAACAAACAATGAGAATATTTGCATACATTTTACACAGAAATTGTGATTTTATAAATATGCTAGGATAAACATACAATAATGAAAGATTTTTTAGAAGGAATGAATTAATGGCATTGGTATTACACTTATAGGTGAAATAAATAAAATAAAAGCAAAATTAGAATAAATATAGTTAATTTTCTAAGGAAGAATGATTTTTTCGCATTGATATCACCCTATAAGAAGAAAGAAAATAAAATAAAAACTAAAAACTAATCAAAATAATGAATTTTTCTAAGGAATAATGAATTAGTGGCATGTTATTACCCTTTAAGAAGAAAGAGAATGGAGTAAAAACTAAAGCAAAAGCAAAATAATGAAGGTTCTATGAAATAACCAATTAGTGTCAATAGTTTTGCCCTTTAAGAAGAAGAAAATGAAAACCAAACAATGACAAAATTTGCATACAGCTTACACAGAAATTGTACTTCTTTTTAATATGTAAGAATAAACATATAATAATGTATGTTTTCTAAGAAGGAATGAATTAGTGACATTGGTATTACCCGTACAGATGAAATAAAATAATAAGGAATGAAACCAAAAGGAAAATCAAAATCAATATATAACAATTTTTCTAAGAAAGAGTAAATTTGTGGCATTGATATTGGCCTTTAAAAAAGAAAGAAAACGAAAAAATACTAAAAGAAAATCAAAGTAATAAAGTTTTTTAAGGAAGAATGAATTAGTGGCATCAGTATTACCACTGCGCCAAGGCTCCCCTTCTGATATTACCCTTAAAGAAAATAAATAAATAAAAACAAAAATAAAACAATGACGTTTTATTAGGAAGAATGAAATAGTGGCATTGGTATCACCCTCTAAGAAGAGAAAAAAACATTTAAAAAAACTTGCACACAAATTTGCATTGAAATTGCACTCTTCAGTTTGCAAAAGGATAATCATATAATATTTCAATTTTTGCACATATCTTATAGTATTTGACTATTTGTGTGTATATACCTACACTCACCCAACATTTCGAAAATAACCAAAAAATAATAATAATAAACCAACTAATAATTAAAAATAAAAAATAAAACCACATAAAAACAGAACAAACAAAGGGAGAGAGGTGGACTGGGTCATCAGATGGGCTACATAGAGCTTGTTGGGTCGCACATATTAATGGGCCAGCTTGTTAAGGAATTTACAGACCCAAAATGAAGAGGCCAGTCAACAGGTTCCAACCCAAAACAAGACACATCACATAGGAGAAAAAAAAGGAGCACGAATCTAAAAGTGTCAATTAACGGTCAGAAAAATTGGCTGACCCAAATTTAGTTTTCACGCAACTTACATCTAGCTAAAGTGCACCCAGTGACATATCAACATAGAGACAACACATATTCTTCAAAAAACATAATCAAAGAACCTTGTCGCTAGATCAATCGGCTTATACAAACTATCCATGTCAACGCCATTGATTTTGTGCTTCACAAAAAAGAAGTTAAGCTCTTGAAGAGAAATCTTTCTGTGCACTATCCTGTGGCAAGTTCTACAACTCTTGTTTTTGTGATTTCAAGGTGACCAATGGCATCTATGATGTCTTCATTCCTCTTTGTAAAAGCTTTGTTTAAGTCATATATTATGCCAAATATGGTCACCATCAATTTTGTCATGCAAACAAAATTCAAATGAAGTTAACATAGTTTGCGATGCTATCCGAAATGCCTTCAGGGAGCCCGGTATTTAAATACAATATTTCTATAGCACAGAAAAATTATGCATATGCAGACTAAGGCATGGCCTAATCGTGGAAAAGGGCTCATGCCTTCCCACCCACCCAGGTTCAAGGCGTGCTACTTGCAACTTGAGTTTGTTGCTCCAGCTATACTATAGGGGCCTCCCTTACAATATTTTCGTCAAAAAATTATGCATATGGAAATACATGTATAACATGTTCATGGAAATTTTCATAACAATATATTTTTATGCGTGGCATATAAGAAAAGGACAAATACATATGTGAAGTCTTCTAAGAAAAAAATGGATTAATGGCATCGATATTACCCGAACGAAGAAAGAAAACAAAAAACAAATAAAAGGAAAAATACTTCACACAATTTGCATCGAAAATGTACATTTTTATAATATGTAAGAATAAGCATACAATAGTGCAATTTGCACACTCTAATATAATTTACACATATATTGCATAATAATTACGTATATAAAAATTTACGCACATAACCAATATGCACACATACACATAAAGAGAAAAGAAAAACTAACTCAAAAAAAAAGAAAAAGAAAAACAGAATCAAACACACATGAAAGCATGAAAAAGTGTTGCATGCACAAATATAGGAGAAAATTCAACGAGGGAAGAAATTGACCAAGCATCACTAAACCAAGACATAATAAAAATACGATATTGTAAGGTAGAATCAATTAGGATTACTCGTATCACCCTGTTAGAATCATGCACATAAATAGATGAAAATACTATGGTTAAACAATTAACTAAACAACAAGAAAAAGGAAAGGAAGTGAATAATTGGCACACGCGAGAAGAAAAAGCTACAAAAAATGGACAATTATTAAGCATGTGCCTGATTTTTTTTTCCGGTTCAATCAAATTGGTAACCACCATCTGATTGAGTTCCAAAGGCTCAGCTGCCTTCTTCTCCCCATATGCTAAAACTAAAATCAAAAGAAAATCAAAACAAAAAATGAGGTTTCCCGAGGAAGAATGAATTAGGGGCATCAGTGTCACCCTTAATGAAGAAATAGATTAATAATAATAATTAGGAGTAGTTATTACAATACTTTAAAACTAAAACAAAAACAAAAAAAATGAAATTTTCTAAGAAATAATAAATTAGTAGCATTGGTATTACCCTTAACAAACAAAGAAGATGAAAAATTAAAACCAATGAAGGATAATACTTACACACAATTTGAAAGGAAATTGCACATTTTTCTAATATTTGATAATAAGTATATAATAGTACAATGTCCACACTCTAATATAATTTAGACACACATTATAAATTACTTCTGTGTATAATAATTTGCACATGTACCCAACATGCTCAAATACACATACATAAAAAAGAGAATTTGTCTCAAAAAATAACGGAAACAAACACACATGAAAACATGAAACAAAATAACTGGACCGGAAAATTTTAGGCGACTGCCCAATAGCAAAATTGCAACACTAATATTTATGTTTCTCTGTAAATTTATGTTGATAGAGAAACATAAATAGTAGTATCGTTCACTCCATCAGGCATAAGACCAGTATAAAAAAACTTCAAAACAACAACAATGATTTGTGTTTTAAGAATTAACCAGTTTCTCTAGTAGAACCTAGCAGGTAGGCCATCTGAGCCCCGAGCTTTAAGCGGCCCCATTTGAAATAAAGCATCTGAAACTTCTTCTTTTCTGAAAAAGGCCTACACAAGGCCTCGTTCATATTCTCTGTCACCCTTGTTTCAATAAACTCATGCACCATCGCTGGAGAAATAGTGGGATCTTTAGTATATTCCTCTTGAAAATATCTATGAATTATCTTTATCATTGAAGCAAATTGAGAGGTGATTCGAATCCAATCAAAACTGAAACAAATGGGGGCTTGCTATCCTTGTATGTATGTGTCATGTACTAAGAAAGTTCGAGCGCATGGGTGCCAAATCTGATCCATCTTTTCCCTCACAAAAGAAATTTTCTTTTGAAGGGTAGAAAAATATTATCTACTACGTACATTCACAGAGACGTGTGTGTGAACATGTCAGGTGTGAGCTGTGCCAGCATGCAATAAAAGGAGCGGCGGTGCAACCTGGTAAGAGCATATCCAACAGGCGCCGAACGCGCCGCACGTAAAAAACAGCTTTGCCGCATGTCCATCACCTGGTTTGGCGCGGCGCGCAGCGCTGACTCCAGCAGCCGCGCTAAGATGCAGCGCGCGCGCGTCGCTCCAGCAGTGCGCAAAAATGCAGCACGCGCGCTCATTTTTACAACATTTTTGGAAGCATAGATAAATATTAAGATAATAAAAAACGATAAATTGTATAGATAAAAAACGATACAAAGGTATTTTACATCGGTGCAACTAGATAGATAGTTCGAAAGCATAGATAGAACTACGGTGCAACTAGATAGAAACTACTACGGCATACATAGATAGAAACTACTCCAAGTCGCTATCATCATCACCATCCTTGTCGGTGTTGTCCGAGGTATCGAGCCATATGTCGTCCCAACGTTCATTGTCTGACGTGAAGATCGACCTCCCACCTGCTTCAATGATATCGCACTGCGCATTCGCCAATGCCTTCCGCGGACGCCGGTCCGCCCGCTCCGCGCGGCGCCTTGCCGTCCTCTCCGCCCAGTAGGCACGCTCGTCGGCGACGTCCTCCGGGTGGCGACGGCGCCACTCCGCCATGGCTCGCTCGTCCTCCTCGGCGATGAGGAGGCGGCGGCAGCGCCGAGCGTGGTCGGCACGGTCCATGTCGGTGATGAGACGCGGCGGAGGGGCGACGCGCTGCGCCTGCTCGCGCGTGAAGACGTCCCGGAAGTTCATCTGCGACCGGGGCCTATCCAAGCGCCACGCCGCTGCGTCCTACGCGCGGG
Organism: Triticum dicoccoides; assembly: GCF_002162155.2. NCBI lineage: Eukaryota > Viridiplantae > Streptophyta > Magnoliopsida > Poales > Poaceae > Triticum > Triticum dicoccoides. Next base: position 112,054,555 of record NC_041390.1, read on the forward strand.
CCGCCTCGTACGCGCTTCGAAACGACCCGAGGCCGAGCCGGACGTCGCCGGACCGGATCTCGACGGAGTACCAGCCGTTGGGGCGCTCGCGGACGCCGCGGTAGCCCGAAGAACCCCGGCGGCGCGGCGGCATGGTGGCGCGGTGGTGGCGCGAAAAGCGGCGAAGCGGCGAGGTTGCGAGGGAAGGGCGCGTGGCTGTGTCTGTGCGCGTGGCGAGCGCGGCATTTTATAGGCGCGCGCCGCTTCGCGCGCCAAATCTACCGCGCCGCGTGCCGCTTTCTCCCCCGCACGCGGTAAGTTCCCGCCACTGCTGGAGTGCGCGGAACCAGCCGCGCGCGCTAAAACCAAATTTTACCGCACGGGCGTGCCTTTTGCCGCACCTGTTGGAGATGCTCTAAGACTCGTACATGTGATGGGGTGACTTTCCAGCGGTCATTGGTAGGATCTTTCATTGCGCACCTAAAGCAAAGAATTGATCTCTGATCTTTTACTTGACTTGTAGTCCAAACTTCTTCTGCATGCGCATGCATGCATGCAATGAAAGCAGGCCAATACTTCGTGTGCATGCTGATCATCTTTGATACGAAGTTCGAAGATCAATCGAAGTGAGCAGCGAGCCCAGCGATCGAGCGCCATGGGAACCAGCCTGCTGAACCTTCTCCTCATGGAGGTGGCGGCCATCGTGAGCATCATCCTCCTGTCCCTCCTCGTCGTGCTCAGCTCCTACCGCCGCCGCGCCGGCCACCCCGCGCTCCGCCTCTTCGTGTGGGCCGCGTCCACGCTCTTCCTCCCGCTCGTCTCCTACGCCGTCTCCGCGGCCGCCAAGTGGGACGCCGCGCGCGTGCCCCTCCTCCTCGCCTGGACCGTCTTCCTCCAGATCCTGCGCAACACCATCGACACCGCCCGCTCCTCCTCCCTCACCATCGACAGCAACGCCTCCGGCGGCAGCAAGTTCCGCCCCTCCGTCGAGCAGTTGGCGCGGATGGGCTGGGTGGCGTTCCTCATCATAAGCAGCGGCGGAGAGGCCGGGAGCCCGCAGCTCACCGGCGTGCTCCTTTGGCTCTGGGTGCTCAGCCTCGTCAAGCTCATCCACCGGCTCGTCGCCGCGGAGCTCGCGAGGAACTCGTTCGCCGTCGGCCTCAACGCTTACCTCGTCTCCGACTACATGAAGCAACTCCATTGCCGAGAGCAAGATCATCCAGGAGAAGACAGCGCGCAAGACGGCGTGCCGCCTTACCTGGTGATGGGCGAGGAGAAGCTGCATATCGAGGCCAGGCCGCATGGGTACCAAATTGGCCGGACTTCTCAGGCGCCGTCGTTGTGCGCCGATGCCGGGCACGTGGTCACCATGGACCGGATATGGCGCCTTTTTTCCGCCGGAGACTCGCTCCTCGCGTCCTATCCGCACACCAAGGATCTCTGCCTGTCCTTCGCCCTGTTCAAGCTGCAGCTCCGGAGGTTCCTCGGGTGCCCCCTCGCGGAGGTGGGCTCTCGCCGAGCTCTCGCATTCGTCCACGATGGCCTCCTCGCGGGGAGCCCCGAGAGAGCATTCGGGGTGATCGAGACCGAGCTGGCCTTCCTCGCCGACTTGCTGTACTCCAAGCTCACCTCCTTCTACGCCAGCGGGTGGTGGTTCCCGGTGCTCAACTCCATCCTCGTGCTCGCCACGTGGCTCAGCTGCCTCGCGGCCGGCGGCGCCATCGTGCACGACATGACCACCCAAGGCACGGCGCTCGCCGTGGACTACGAGCAGCTCAGGAACTACCTGCAGCGCCACGACACCGTGTTTCACGCCATCGCCGGCCTCGACGTGCTCGTCACCGTCTCCTTCATCGTCGCCATCGTCTTCACGGAAGGGTGGGAGATCGCCAACTACGTCCGCTCCGACTGGATCAAGGTGGTCACCATCTGCGAGTACGCGCGCCGCCCGTCGTGGCGCAGGTCGCGGTGGACGCGCGGCAAGCTCGCCCGCGTCCTCCGGTTCAACTCCGTCCAGCGCTGGGACGACCGGTTCGGTCAGACGTCCGTCCTGCAGACCCGCATGTGCTACTGCGGATGCGTTTCCCGGCAGGTCGACCGGATCTCCAAGACGTCGGTCCCCGTGCCGCCGTCGGTCAAGGCAGCCATCGTGACGACGCTGAGGACGAACCACGGAGCACTCGGGAACGGCGTGCTGTCGTTGCAACGGAGCGGCGTCGCCGATAAGTTTACCTGGGCTTGCCGTGTCGGCGCCGGCGGCAGTGGTGAGAGAAGCATCTCCGAGCAGATCCTCGTGTGGCATGTCGCCACGAGTTTGCTCGAGATCAAGCGCTCGGAGGCAGCTGCTCATGGCAGCGACGACAACGACGTCGAGGACGGCGGAGACTGCGACGACACGGTGGTCGTGGCGACACACCTGTCACGGTACTGCGCGTACCTCGTGGCGCTGAAGCCGCAGCTCCTGCCGGACCACCCGGCGTGGACGGAGGAGCTCTACGAGGGCGTCGCGGAGGAGGTGGCGAGGGTCCTCGCGCGCTGCGCCGGGCCGTTGGTGCGGTACGAGCGCGCGGCGACGTGCCTCGGCGAGAGCATGAACGAGACGCTGCGGAAGGCTTCGAAGCTCGCCCGGCAGCTGGCCGAGGAGGTCGGCGACGAGGAGGCGGTCTGGAGAATCCTGGCCGAGTTCTGGGCGGAGCTCATCGTCTTCCTGGCGCCGTCGGAGAACGTCACGGCGCATGCCAAGTCGCTCCGCCGTGGCGGCGAGTTCATCACCGTGCTTTGGGCGTTGCTCGGGCATGCGGGCATTGTTTGTCGTCCCGAGAGTGATGTCGAACACTCGTGTTAGCTGATAATGTCATCATTTGTATTTCTTTATATTTGTTTGATTGGGCGTGTATATGAATATCAGTTATTAACCTACTATGAATACTGTATGCAATTTTTTCAAAACTATGACATATTTTATAGCATTTTCGGAAACTATAGCATGATTTGAATAAAAATCAAAAGTAGCACCTCGCCGGCCACGTGCTGGCCGAAATGGGAGTTTTCGGCCACCTCTAGGTCGAAGTAGCTTTTTCGGCCTTCCCTTGGCCGAAATGGTGGGGACCTGGCAAAAAAGAAACTTTTTGGTCAAGTGTAGGCCGAAATAGACTTTTTGGTCAAGTTTAGGCCGAAAAATCCTTTTTGGTCTCGTGTAGGCCGAAGTTGCATGGCTCATACTTTAGGCTAAATTTATTTTCGCGCCACCCGTTTCCCACCAACCCCTTCCCGCCATATGTTCCCGCCACCCGTTTCCCGCCAACCCCTTCCCGCCATATGTTCCAGCCACCTGTTTCCCGCCAACCCCTTCCCGCCTTATGTTCCCGCCATACTGCAGTCATTCTTTCCCGCAATTTTCTCCTCTCTATCTACAAAACCCCCTTCAGGCGGAGGTGGATAAGCATTCCAGTGTAGTGTAGTCGAGATGTCCCATTATCCATTCGATCGTAGTTTTCACCCTGAGATGAGCAGGACTCTTCTGAATCTAGCTACCGATTTCAGGATGGACAATAGGATAGTTCCATGGGACGAACTCACCGGTAGTGACACCATAATGAATGAGTTGGCTCACGAATTACGTGGGTTTGGGTGGCCTGAAAGGACCTATGAGGAGGTACGTAAAGAACTTCTGAGGTTGCATGAAAGGTGGAAGAAGGTGGTGGAGCCGAAGAGTGAAACTTTCAGAAGGACTGCAGCAAAGAATACATTTTTATGGACTGAGGAGAGCGAGGATGAAGATGATATCTTCATGCGGCCGCTTCCGGGTTCTGCATCGTCGAAGGGCAACAGTTCTGCATCATCCAAGGGCAAGAGTTCTGCATCCTCGAAGGGCAAGAGTTCTGCATCGACCAAGGGCAAGAGTTCTGCATCGACGGAGGGCAAGAGGACCGCATCATCGAAGGGCAAGAGGGCTGCATCAATGGAGGATGATGATGATGACTTCATGTAGTATGTAAGATGTATTCCAGTTGTACCTTTTCATTCAGATGTACTTGCATTATTAGTTTGTACTGTATTATTGTAGGGCATTATGTTCTATTTGAATTTCATTTGAATTTTGGTTGTAGTCTCTTTGGAAATGTAACTGGAATAAAAATGCGAATTAATAGTAATATGTCTCTCGCATACATAAAACAATATATGTCTCCTGATCAGATAGAAGCAAGTGTGATAGTAACACATACATGGAGCATGTCTCATACATAAATACTGACTCACAGTTGCGAATAGTCTGAAACTAATATAGATAATGAGTCATACATAGATAGATAAGCATATCACTGCGGGGGACGATAACGAGTCTGGGTCTTCCTCGGGCGAGGACTGGAAGGCGATAAGCGCTGAGGCGGTGGACGAGGCTCGCGATAACCACGACCATAGTTAACCTCGTCTGTCACGGTCTGTGTCTCCTGCGTAGGTGGTGGTGGCGGAGTGTGAAACACTGTCTGCGAGAAGCCATAAATGTTTGTAGCTTGGTCATCATCCTCGCTTTTGCCCTGAAAGTACGAAGCACCACCACCAAGCATCAGTGACTGCACTGAATGCATGAACGGCTGCGACTAGTTGCCGCCTGCGGTAAAGTAAAACATGTAAACTTGATACAAATGCATGAACGAAGCACCACTAGTAAGCATAAGTGACTGTTGAGAATGCAGGAACGATTACTACACTATTGAAAAGAATGTAAGCGCTCCCTAGCTGTGAAGGAGGTGGCTGATGCCAGGAAGAGCTCCCTGGCTGTGAAGGAGGTGGCTGATGCCAGGAAGAGCTCCCTGGCTGTGAAGGATGAGGTTCTACACGGTGCACAGAGGGTCGTGGTTCTGAATGGTCCACAGAGGGTCGTGGTTCTGAATGCTGTACAGAGGGACGTGGCGGACGATGTATTGGAGGAGGAAGTGCAACATCCGAAGACCGTCTACATGTAACAGCTACGTAAATCCCACATAGCTTGTCATCAAGACGCCTCAACCATGAGACGTCCTCTCGCGGTGGGATAGTTTCCCCCCTCTGAAAGCGCTGCATTAAGGCGGAAACCTCCTCTCGCGTCTGTACTGTCAAGTCACCCTGTACACGAAGAGTTAACCAATTATATCCTCATTGTATGATAGACACCACGAATAGATAACCAAGCGAATATGTCCAAGTTAATAAAAGACTTAACATATGAGAACCAAGGCACGTACCGCGTGGTGTCTGGTTCCCACAACAAAAGCAGTTGGGTACATATCGCTGGTGAGAGGGGCTTCGATCTGATTAGGAGCAGCTGATGGAACCAAGTAGATCCTTGTTGTATGCCGGTAACGCTGCAGATACAACCCGAACATTTCCTAGTTAAAGGGCCGAACCTCACCCCAGATATTTGTCGGCGCGGTAGTCCATTCGTCAACGTAAGGGGTAATGCTCTTAAGCCAATAAGCCATGGACTTGTTTCCTCCTAGGCGATTGTCCGTGAGATTGACATGTGCGATACATGATTAGGTATATTATGAATGCAGAGCTGAAAACTAAAATAGTATCAGTACTTACTTGTGCACGTGTTCTGGCAAATGTGGAATATCTGGAATCTCAAGCTCTTGATATAGACTGAACTGTCTCATCACCCTATGAAGAGCCATTTCCTCAACCGTCAAGTCGAACACCAACTTAGCCTTGGTCATCCAATAGTGCCAATCTCTAGTGCACAATCCAAAAATCCCAACTGGGCACCTCGATGATATAGCCTCAGACGACTATGGCTCCCAAATAACTTGATCCTCGTGCAAACTATCAAACTGCACCGTGAAGGACGGGTAGCATCCCCTAACCTGGCTATGCGCAAACTGTCTCTGTGCATGACAACAATTAAGCATTAGTAATACTATTGAATGGCAAGAAATAGTGGAATTAATTGTTATTTAATATAAAAGTACCTCTCGCCGTGCCCAAACAGATCCCATAGTAGGCAAGCCGCCGATAGCAGACACATAAGCCCCAGCCAAGTCCTCCAAACCAAAAGGTTTATCAACGTAGACATAGGGTTGTCCAATAGGGAATCTCTCGTATGACCAGAGCTGCAACAATAATGGACATCCAACAAGAGTAGATTTTCTAGACTTCAACAAGCAAGCTTTGCACAGGCCTCTGCACGTAGCCGCTAACACAGCAGAACCAAAACTCCTCTACAGAATATCCCCAGGGCAACGTGCGTCAGCTATCTCTCGTGCAATACCGATGAGTCGTGCATCGACAGTGGTCACGTGGTTCTCCGTAAACATCGTCTTGCCAAACAGCCAAAGAATATATGCCTCTAGGGACCGGTCAATCTGTGCCTCCGACAACTGAACATCGGGATATCCTAACGAGACAATCTACATAGAAACGTAATGATTGTATGAACATCGGGGAACTAAAACAACAACATTTGTTTAAGTGTCCATGAAGGTTACTTGAAACTGGCTCAACCATCTAAAAAGAGGCCCGTGAGGATCGTTGTCTATGGCCCTAGCAGTCGGCACCGCAGCCCAAAAATGGGTCTGCATCGCTGCTTGTCAACCAGATTTTGCCTCTAAGGGACCTATGGCAGCACCAGCCAGAGGTAATCCTAACAAGTAAGACACATCCTGTAAAGTAGGTGCCATCTCTCCCTAGGGAAAGTGAAACGTATGTATCTCTGGTCTCCATCTATCTACTAAGCAGGTAAGGAGTGACTTGTCGTAAGAGAAACATTTCACCTGCCTCTTGTGTAACTGCAATGGTTCACCTGCCTCATCTAAGTCTGGACCATCAACCCACTCATCCAATGTACCCTCAACCAGCCGTGCCAAGGGTAGAAGTCCAGCCCAATTTAACCTACAAAATAAAGAGATTTTTAGCGGCTATGAAAAGTATGACAAACATAGTAAGTCATTATATGGATTCTATTATATGCACACATACCTATCAACCCATGAATCATGTATCATCCAGTTAGTCTTTGGGGTACAAGTGACCAACACGTCTAAGTTGTTCTCCGCTTCCATAAGGGTGCCCCGATGCTTTCTATCGATGTTACCGTTAAGCAACGGATACGAAGACATATCTGCAATTCAAACAACAAATCTCAGTGCAAATAAAACATAGTACAAACATATTACAAATTAAAACATAGTACGACATATTACAAATTAAACATAGTCCTGACATATTACAAATTAAAACATAGTCCTGACATATTACAAATTAAAACATAGTCCTGACATATTACATATTGAAACACAGTACGACACATTACATATTAAATCATAGTCCTGACATATTACATATTAAAACATAGTCCTGACATATTACAAATTAAAACCCACTACGACACATTATATAGCTTGTGAGTTATTTCTTCCTCGTCCGCCCCTTTGGCCTCGACTGCCATGACCACGTCCGCCTCTTGCTCCTGTTGTCGTAGTCGTCGATTTGGAAGCACTCGTCGATGTGGAAGCACCATATTTGTTCAGGTCGGAACAATATTTCATCCTATGCCCATAAGCCACGCATAACAAACATTATCTGGTTGCTCCACCAGCTTCAGATTGGTCCATATCGTTCCAGATGCGATGGGCCTTTTGTCTGCCCCTACTTGTTCGCCGAAGGTCTCGATGCGGAATGTATACTCTCTCACCGTCGTTTACCTTGTTGAAATTGCCGACGACTCTAAACCCTGTCATCTCACCTGTCCATGTGTTCAGCACTGCCTCTTTTAAATAGTATGGGGACACGAAGGAGATAGCATCCAACTCAATCTGGCCACAGGCAGCCAACACATAAGATAAAGGTAGGTGCAACAACTTTGGTTTGTTGCATGTACACTCATACGTTAGATAAAATTCCGTTCCAATTTTTACCTCGTGTGTCTTCACCTCATGTCCAGAACCAAAACCATCGGTAGGAAGCTGAACCTCATACCTCCTTTCTTGATTCCCTATGAGTCTGACAGTGTGCTTCTTTGCTTTCTCTATCTTCTTTGCCACGTATTCCATGACACGGCTACAATAAGGTGTGTTCTGATTATCTTCAATATGCTTCTTTGCTAACTCGTGCCTTTCTCTGAAATATCTCAAAGTGCCATGGAATACAGTCTCCACAATAGCTGTGAGTGGCAATGCTCTATTCCCTCTCGGCACAAAGTTATACACCTATGCAAGATTGGTTGTCATGTGGCCATACCTAGCTCCATGTGTGTCATGCAGCAAAGACCAATTCACTGGAGGCTCTTTCTCTATCCACTCAGAAAAATTCTTTATTGCCCTTCCCTTCTTTCTCTTAGTATTAGGAGGGTCAATTGATGGCAAGTCACAAAGACCTACTGGCTCCTCTAGCTCCGCGATGAGTGCTGCTAATTTAACCCGATCTTCTTCCATTTTCTTCCTCGCATGGACCTGCTTCTTAGTGAACTCATCTAGTTTTGACCAAATAAATCTATATTTGCGCTGTTGGCTCTGCTTGCATAATTTTTTGAACAAGTTCATCAACCGCTTGTTCTTGAACTGTGAGAAAAAATTAGCCCCAAGATGGCGCATGCACCACCGGCTCTGCAAGTCCCTCCAAGGTGTTGGTTCGTCAACTGTTGGATTACGTAGTGTATGCACGGCCTTCAATATACCAGCATGTCTGTCATGAATGACACACACGTTTGGTCGGTCCTTCACGATGGCAATTTTCACTTGCCGGAAGAACCATACCTAGCTGGGAAAGTTCTCACCCTCCACAAATGCCATGGCAAGTGGGATGATTTGATTGTTCCCGTCCACACCAATACCAGTCAGGATTTGCCCTCTATACTGACCGGTCAGGAATGTACCATCCACAAACATAACAAGAGGACAATGCTGGAAAGCTTCGATGCACATAGCAAAAGAGAAGAACACTCGCTTCAACACCTTGAAATCTGGTATACTCAGCAACCTCATGTGTTGTACGTTCACATAAGTGCCAGGATTCCTCTCCTTTAGTATGCGAAGGAGACGGACAACATTATCATATGAGTCGAAGAACGTCCCAAACCTTTCCTCCATAGCCTTCTGCTTAGCCCTCCAAGGCTTCCCATAAGGAATGACATAATTCCATCTGACCTTCACTGCTGTCTGGATGTGTTTTGCTTCCATATCTTTCTTCTCTACTATCTCAGTATACATGAGTTGCGCAATGATACTTGAATTCAGGTTCAGATGCTTCACCAAGAGGTTCTTCTGTTGGGGAATGTAGCATAAATTCAAAATTTTCCTACGTGTCACCAAGATCTATCTATGGAGTCATCTAGCAACGAGGGAGGAGTGGATCTACATACCCTTGTAGATCGCGCGTGGAAGCGTTCAAGAGAACGGGGTTGAAGGAGTCGTACTCGTCGTGATCCAAATCACCGATGATCCTAGCGCCGAACGGACGGCACCTCCGCGTTCAACACACGTACGGAGCAGCGATGTCTCTTCCTTCTTGATCCAGCAAGGGGGAAGGAGAGATTGATGGAGATCCAGCAGCACGACGGCATGGTGGTGGAAGTAGCGGGATTCCAACAGGGCTTCGCCAAGCGCTGCGGGAAGAGGGAGAGGGAGGCGCCAGGGCTTAGGTGTTGCTGCCCTCCCTTCCCCTCACTATATATAGGGCCAAGGGAGAGGGGGGGGGCTCAGCCTTGGCCCTTCCTCCAAGGAAGGGTGCGGCCAAGGGAGGAGTCCCTCCTCCCCATGGCACCTCGGAGGTGCCTTCCCCCTTTAGGACTCTTCCTTTTCCTTGACTCTTGGCGCATGGGCCTCTTGGGGCTGGTGACCTTGGCCCATACAGGCCAAGGCGCACCCCCTACTGCCCATGTGGCCCCCCGGGGCAGGTGGCCCCATCCGGTGGACCCCCGGGACCCTTCCGGTGGTCCCGGTACAATACCGGTGACCCCGAAACTTGTCCCGATAGTCGAAATAGCACTTCCTATATATAATTCTTTACCTCCAGACCATTCTGGAACTCCTCGTGACGTCCGGGATCTCATCCGGGACTCCGAACAAATTTCGGGTTACCGCATACTAATATCTCTATAACCCTAGCGTCACCGAACCTTAAGTGTGTAGACCCTACAGGTTCGGGAGACATGCAGACATGACCGAGATGACTCTCCGGTCAATAACCAACAGCGGGATCTGGATATCCATGTTGGCTCCCACATGTTCCACGATGATCTCATCGGATGAACCACGATGTCAAGGACTTAATCAATCCCGTATACAATTCCCTTTGTCTAGCGGTACGATACTTGCCCGAGATTCGATCGTCGGTGTCCCGATACCTTGTTCAATCTCGTTACCGGCAAGTCTCTTTACTCATTCCGTAACACATCATCCCGTGATCAACTCCTTGATCACATTGTGCACATTATGATGATGTCCTACCGAGTGGGCCCAGAGATACCTCTCCGTCAAACGGAGTGACAAATCCCAGTCTCGATTCGTGCCAACCCAACAGACACTTTCGGAGATACCTGTAGTGTACCTTTATAGCCACCCAGTTACATTGTGACGTTTGGCACACCCAAAGTATTCCTACGGTATCCAGGAGTTGCACAATCTCATGGTCTAAGGAAATGATACTTGCCATTAGAAAAGCTTTAGCATACGAACTACATGATCTTTGTGCTAGGCTTAGGATTGGGTCTTGTCCATCACATCATTCTCCTAATGATGTGATCCCGTTATCAATTACATCCAATGTCCATGGTTAGGAAACTGTAACCATCTATTGATCAACGAGCTAGTCAACTAGAGGCTTACTAGGGACATGGTGTTGTCTATGTATCCACACATGTATCTGAGTTTCCTATTAATACAATTCTAGCATGGATAATAAACGATTATCATGAACAAGGAAATATAATAATAACTAATTTATTATTGCCTCTTGGGCATATTTCCAACAGTCTCCCACTTGCACTAGAGTCAATAATCTAGTTCACATCGTCATGTGGTTAACACTCACAGGTCACATCGCCATGTGACCAACATCCAAAGAGTTTACTAGTGTCACTAAACTAGTTCACATCATCATGTGATTAAGACTCAATGAGTTCTGGGTTTGATCATGTTTTGCTTGTGAGAGAGGTTTTAGGCAACAGGTCTGCAGCATTCAGATCCGTATGTACTTCGCAAATCTCTAGGTCATATTATAAATGCTACTTCCACGCTCCACTTGGAGCTATTCCAAATGGTTGCTCCACTATACGTATCCGGTTTGCTACTCAGAGTCATTCAGATAGGTGTTAAAGCTTGCATCGATGTAACCCTTTACGCCGAACTCTTTATCACCTTCATAATCGAGAAACATGTCCTTATTACTCCAAGGACAATTTTTGACCGCTATCTAGTGATCCACTCCTGGATCACCTTTGTACCCTCTTGCCAGACATGTGGCAAGGCACACATCAGGTGCGGTACTTAGCATGGCATACCGTATAGAGCCTATGACAAAAGCATAGGGGACGACCTTCGTCCTTCCTCTTTCTTCTACCGTGGTCGAGCTTTAAGTCTTAACTTCATACCTTACATCTCAGGCAAGAACTCCTTCTTTGACTGATCCATCTTGAACACCTTCAAGATCATGTCAAGGTATGTGCTCATTTGAAAGTACTATTAAGCGTTTTGATCTATCCTTATAGATCTTAATGCTCAATACTCAAGTAGCCTAATCTAGGTTTTCCATTGAAAAACACTTTTCAAATAACCCTATATGCTTTCCAGAAATTCTACGTCATTTCTGATCAACAATATGTCAATAACATATATTCATCAGAAATTCTATAGTGCTCCCACTCACTTCTTTGGAAATACAAGTTTCTCATAAACTTTGTATACACCCAAAATCTTTGATCATCTCATAAAAGCATACATTCCAACTCCGAGATGCTTACTCCAGTCCTTAGAAGGATTGCTGGAGCTTTGCATACTTATTAGCATCTTTCAGGATTGACAAAACCTTCCGGTTGTATCACATACAACCTTTCCTCAAGAAAATCATCGAGGAAACAATGTTTTTGACATCCTATCTGCAAGATTTCATAAATAATGCAGTAATCACTAATATAATTCCAACAGACTCTTAGCATCGCTACGAGTGAGAACGTCTCATCATAGTCAACTCCTTGAACTTGTCGGAAAAATCTTAACGACAAGTCGAGCTTTCTTAATGGTGATACTTACCATCATTGTCCGTCTTCCTTTTAAAATCCATATGTACCTAACAGCCTTACGACCATCAAGTAGTTCTCCCAAAGTCTACACTTTGTTTTCATATATGGATCCTCTCTCGGATTTTATGGCCTCGAGCCATTTTTCGGAATCCGGGCCCACCATCGCTTCTCCATAGCTCGTAGGTTCATTGTTGTCTAGCAACATGACTTCCAAGACAGGATTACGTACCACTCTGAAGTAGTACGCATCCTTGTCATCCCATGAGGTTTGGTAGTGACTTGATCTGAAGTTTCATGATCACTATCATAAGCTTCCACTTCAATTGGTGTAGGTGCCACAGGAACAACTCCCTGTGCCCTGTCACACACTAGTTGAAGAGACGGTTCAATAACCTCATCAAGTCTCCACCATCCTCCCACTCAATTCTTTCGAGAGAAACTTTTCCTCGAGAAAGGACCCGATTCTAGAAACAATCCCTTATTGCTTTCGGATCTGAGACAGGAGGTACACCCAACTGTTTTGGGTGTCCTATGAAGATGCATTTATCCGCTTTGGGTTCGAGCTTATCAGCCTGAAACTTTTTCACATAAGCGTCGTAGCCCCAAACTTTTAAGAAATGACAGCTTAGGTTTCTCTAAACCATAGTTCACATGGTGTCATCTCATCGGAATTACGTGGTGCCCTATTTAAAGTGAATGTGGTTTTCTCTAATGCCTAACCCATAAACTATCATGGTAATTCGATAAGAGACATCATGGTATGCATCATATCCAATAGGGTGTAGTTATGATGTTCGGACACACCATCACGCTACGGTGTTCCAGGCTGTATTAGTTGTGAAACAATTTCCACAATGTCTTAATTATGTGCCAAACTCGTAATTCAGATATTCATCTCTATGATCATATCATAGATCTTTTACCTCTTGTCACGACGATCTTTCAACTTCACCCTGAAATTACTTGAACCTTTCAATAATTCAGACTCGTGATTCATCAAGTAAATATACTCAACATCTACTCAAATCATCTGTGAAGTAAGAACATAACGATATCCACTACACGCCTCAGCACTCATTGGACTGCACACATCAAAATGTATTACTTCCAACAAGTTGCTTTCTAGTTCCATTTTACTGAAAACGAGACTTTCAGTCATCTTGCCCATGTGGTATGATTTGCATGTCTCAAGTGATTCAAAAATCAAGTGAGTCCAAATGATCCATCTGTATAGAGTTTCTTCATGCATATCTACCAACAAACATGGTTCGCATGTCTCAATCCTTTCAAAAATGAGTGAGTCCAAAGATCCATCAACATGGAGCTTCTTCATGCGTTTTATACCGATATGACTTAAGTGGCAGCACCAAAAGTAGGTGGTACTATCATTACTATCTTATATCTTTTGGCATGAACATGTGTATCACTATGATCGAGATTCAATGAACCATTTATTTTAGGTGCAAGACCATTGAAGGTATTATTCAAATAAACAGAGTAACCATTATTCTCCTTAAATGAATAACCGTATTGCGATAGACATAATCCAATCATGTCTATGCTCAACGCAAACACCAATCTCAATGGTAGAGGGAGCGTACGATGCTTGATCATATCAACATTGGAAACACTTCCAACACATATCGTCAGCTCACCTTTAGCTAGTCTCCGTTTATTCCGTAGCTTTTATTTCGAGTTACTAACACTTAGTAACCGAACCGGTATCTAATACCCTGGTGCTACTAGGAGTACTAGTAAAGTACACATTAACACAATGTATATCCAATATACTTCTACCGACCTTGCCAGCCTTCTCATCTACCAAGTATCTAGGGTAATTCTGCTCCAGTGGCTGTTCCCCTTATTACAGAAGCACTTAGTCTCGGGTTTGGGTTCAACTTTGGGTTTCTTCATTAGAGCAGCAGCTGATTTGCCGTTTCATGAAGTATCCCTTCTTGCCCTTGCCCTTCTTGAAACTAGTGGTTTCACCAACCATCAACAATTGATGCTCCTTCTTGATTTCTACTTTTGTGGTGTCAAACATCGCGAATATCTCAAGGATCATCATATATGTCCCTGATATATTATAGTTCATCACGAAGCTCTAGCAGCTTGGTGGTAATGACTTCGGAGAACCATCACTATTTCATCTGGAAGATCAACTCCCACTCGATTCAAGCGATTGTTGTACTCAGACAATCTGAGCACAAGTTCAACAATTGAGCTTTTCTCCCTTAGTTTGCAGGCTAAGAAAATCGTCGGAGGTCTTATACCTCTTGACGTGGGCACGAGCCTGAAATCCCAATTTCATCCCTCGAAACATCTCATATGTTTCGTGACGTTTCAAAAACGTCTTCGGTGCCTCAACTCTAAGCCGTTTAACTGAACTATCACGTAGTTATCAAAATGTGTATGTCAGATGTTCGCAACATCCACAGACAACGTTCGAGGTTTAGCACACTGAGCGGTGCATTAAGGACATAAGCCTTCTATGAAGCAATGAGGACAATCCTCAGTTTACGGACCTAGTCCGCATAATTGCTACTATCAACTTTCAACTAAATTTTCTCTAGGAACATATCTAAACAGTAGAACTAAAGCGCGAGCTATGACATAATTTGCGAAGACCTTTTGACTATGTTCAGGATAATTAAGTTCATCTTATGAACTCCCACTCAGATAGACATCCCTCTAGTCATCTAAGTGATCACATGATCCGAGTCAACTAGGCCGTGTCCGATCATCACGTGAGACGGACTAGTCAACATCGGTGAACATCTTCATGTTGATCGCATCTACTATATGACTCATGCTCGACCTTTCGGTCTCTTGTGTTCCGAGGCCATGTCTGTACATGCTAGGCTCGTCAAGTCAACCTAAGTGTTTTGCATGTGTTCCGAGGCCATGTCTGTACATGCTAGGCTCGTCAACACCCATTATATTCGAACGTAAGAATCTAACACCCGATCATCACGTGGTGCTTCGAAACAACGAACTGTCGCAACGGTGCACAGTTAGGGGGAACACTTTCTTGAAATTATTATGAGGGATCATCTTATTTACTACCGTCGTTCTAAGTAAACAAGATGCATAAACATGATAAACATCACATGCAATCAAATAGTGACATGATATGGCCATCATCACTTTGCTCCTCTTGATCTCCATCTTCGGGGCTCCATGATCATCATCGTCACCGGCATGACACCATGATCTCCATCATCATGATCTCTATCATCGTGTCTTCATGAAGTTGTCTCGTCAACTATTACTTCTACTACTACAACTAACGGTTAGCAATAAAGTAAAGTAATTACATGACGTTTATGTTGACACGCAGGTCATAAATAAATTAAGACAACTCCTATGGCTCCTGCCGGTTGTCATACTCATCAACATGCAAGTCGTGATTCCTATTATAAGAACATGATCAATCTCATACATCACATATATCATTCATCACATCCTTTTGGCCATATCACATCACATAGCATACCCTGCAAAAACAAGTTAGACGTCCTCTAATTGTTGTTTGCATGTTTTACGTGGCTGCTATGGGTTTCTAGCAAGAACGTTTCTTACCTATGCAAAAACCACAACGTGATATGCCAATTGCTATTTACCCTTCATAAGGACCCTTTTCATCGAATCCGATCCGACTAAAGTGGGAGAGACAGACACCCGCTAGCCACCTTATGCAACTAGTGCATGTCAGTCGGTGGAACCAGTCTCACGTAAGAGTACGTGTAAGGTCGGTCCGGGCCGCTTCATCCCATAATGCCACCGAATCAAGATTGGACTAGTAACGGTAAGCATATTGAACAAAATCAACACCCACAACTACTTTGTGTTCTACTCGTGCATAGAAACTACGCATAGACCTAGCTCATGATGCCACTGTTGGGGAACGTAGCATAAAATCAAAATTTTCCTACATGTCACCAAGATCTATCCATGGAGTCATCTAGCAACGAGGGAGGAGTGGATCTACATACTCTTGTAGATCGCGCACGGAAGCGTTCAAGAGAACGGGGTTGAAGGAGTCGTACTCGTCGTGATCCAAATCACCGATGATCCTAGCGCCGAACGGACGGCACCTCCGCGTTCAACACACGTACGGAGCAGCGACGTCTCCACCTTCTTGATCCAGCAAGGGGGAAGGAGAGGTTGATGGAGATCCAGCAGCACGACGGCGTGGTGGTGGAAGTAGCGGGATTCCAACAGGGCTTCGCCAAGCGCTGCGGGAGGAGGGAGATGTGTCATGGGAGGGAGAGGGAGGCGCCAGGGCTTAGGTGTTGCTACCCTCCCTTCCCCTCACTATATATAGGGCCAAGGGAGAGGGGGGGCGCAGCCTTGGCCCTTCCTCCAAGGAAGGGTGCATCCAAGGGAGGAGTCCTTCCTCCCCAAGGCACCTCGGAGGTGCCTTCCCCCTTTAGGACTCTTCCTTTTCCTTGACTCTTGGCGCATGGGCCTCTTGGGGCTGGCGCCCTTGTCCCATACAGGCCAAGGTGCACCCCCTACAGCCCATGTGGCCCCCCGGGGCAGGTGGCCCCACCCGGTGGACCCCCCGGACCCTTTCGGTGGTCCCGGTACAATACCGGTGACCCCGAAACTTGTCCCGATAGCCGAAATAGCACTTCCTATATATAATTCTTTACCTCCGGACCATTCCGGAACTCCTCGTGACGTCCGGGATCTCATCCGGGACTCCGAACAACTTTCGGGTTACCGCATACTAATATCTCTATAACCCTAGCGTCACCGAACCTTAAGTGTGTAGACCCTACGGGTTCGGGAGACATGCAGACATGACCGAGATGACTCTCCGGTCAATAACCAACAGCGGGATCTGGATACCCATGTTGGCTCCCACATGTTCCACGATGATCTCATCGGATGAACCACGATGTCAAGGACTTAATCAATCCCGTATACAATTCCCTTTGTCTAGCGGTACGATACTTGCCCGAGATTCGATCGTCGGTGTCCCGATACCTTGTTCAATCTCGTTACCGGCAAGTCTCTTTACTCATTCCATAACACATCATCTCGTGATCAACTCCTTGATCACATTGTGCACATTATGATGATGTCCTACCGAGTGGGCCCAGAGATACCTCTCCGTCACACGGAGTGACAAATCCCAGTCTCGATTCGTGCCAACTCAACAGACACTTTCGGAGATACCTGTAGTGTACCTTTATAGCCACCCAGTTACGTTGTGACGTTTGGCACACCCAAAGTATTCCTACGGTATCCGGGAGTTGCACAATCTCATGGTCTAAGGAAATGATACTTGACATTAGAAAAGCTTTAGCATACGAACTACATGATCTTTGTGCTAGGCTTAGGATTGGGTCTTGTCCATCACATCATTCTCCTAATGATGTGATACCGTTATCAATGACATCCAATGTCCATGGTCAGGAAACTGTAACCATCTATTGATCAACGAGCTAGTCAACTAGAGGCTTACTAGGGACATGGTGTTGTCTATGTATCCACACATGTATCTGAGTTTCCTATCAATACAATTCTAGCATGGATAATAAACGATTATCATGAACAAGGAAATATAATAATAACTAATTTATTATTGCCTCTAGGGCATATTTCCAACATCTTCCTCACACAATTATGTGGGACGACAATGGTGACAACCCAGTGGATGTCATACTTCGGCACGTGCCCGTGCACCTTCCCAGGACAACCTGTTTCAACACATTTCACGGGATAGTTTGTTGGACTTGATATGTGTGTCCGAAAAACCCTCTGTGTAGACATAGCCCACTTTATCACCGCATACTTCAATTTTTTCTTTGTATCAAACATAGCCCCTATCTGTACTTGGTTCAGATTATACTGCATGGATTCTCATGGCCATCATTGACCGTAGGGCCGGTGGATATGTCCTGCTCCCATGCAGAAGGAATCGGTACCTCAACTTCATCCTCAGAATTTTCAGAATCCAGTTCCTCCACCAATCCATCCTTGTCCTCTTCCTCCATCACCCTCTGCATTTCATCCCCTTCCTCATCCCCATCAGCAAAACCAGAACCAGCTAATATTATCGACTGGCTACTCTGCCAGTGTCAGGACCACAAACATTGTGTGGCACGTAGTCCGACTCTTTCTCGGGTTGGCTAGCATCCACATATTGTGGTTGTGACCCGGATAAAACAATCTCATTAGCCACTTCACTACCTTGGCCGGGTCCATACCCCCTGTGGAGTTATACGGTATTCTCCTCCTTCGGCACAGGTTGCACAAGTGCATATGGGTGGATTCTTCGGTCTCGGCAGCGTCTTAACAGGGACAACCAATGTTGGCTCCTATCTATCGGCATCAACTCCCACTTGACATTTTTACAGGATTTGGTTCATAATGCATGAATACTGACGGAACATACTTCAGATCCAACCCGAAACTAGTTGTCAACCAGTACTTCAACTATCTAATGTCCAGTTTGTCCGGGTCAGCTAGTGTCATGACGCCGTTTTTAAACTCGCTAAGATCAACCCCCAACTCATTATATCGAACATTACCAGCGCCGTAGTAAACATTCAGATTTACCGATTCAGACATTTTCACCTGTCAGACATTGTCATCTTCTCATTAATAACAATGAACACTAATATTACCCGCTACACGAACTATGCGCTAAAATGCCTCCACAAATATATTAGCACTAAAATTCGCAATTTGACTTATATACACTAACTAAACTATACAATTTAGATAAAATCAATTTGTGACGACATGGTTATACCTTCGAAGTGTGTGTCCCTAGCTTCTTGCTCCTCTCTTCGACTCAGCGGCACCGGCCACCTCGCAGAGTTCTTGCACCACCAGACAATGACACCGCCGCCCCCTCGACGACCGGAGGTTCAACTCCGGTCACCCCCAAGCCGCACCTTCTCCTCACCACCTCCTCCTCCACAGCTGCTGCTCGTCCTCACCACCACCTACTGCCCAACCCCACATCCTCCTCCCCGCCATGTCTACTCCTCCCCAAACGCATCAAAAACTATCCCATAGCAAGAAATAACACCGTAGGCCGTCGGGGATTGCTACGATCTATCGATTCTATGGCTTGGATGTGAAAATGAGTGGCAAATGGAGGAGATCGGAGTGGGGTGGCGACCTACAGAGAAGAACTGAGAGAGAGAACAAGAGAAAGAAGAACATAGGCGACAGGAAGAAGATGGGTGCGACACTGACTTATCCAGCCTTTTAGGCCGATGGATGGCCGAAAACTACTTCGGCCTATGGGCGACCGAAAACAGCCCAATTTGGTCACCTAGTGGCCGAAGCTACTATTTTCGGCTGGGCCACCGCTGATGACATATCTTCGGCCCAAAAAAGCCCGTCTTCGGTCAACCGCGGGCCGAAGACCCCTTTTTGACCAAAGCTTAGCCGAAAACAACATTTTCGACCCAAGCAAGGCCGACAGGGTCATACTTTTGAATTTTTTCCATTTTGTCCTATAGTTTTTGAATTTGCTTCAAAAAACGCGATAGTTTTGAAAAAAATCCTCATCACGGACACACACCCCAGTTATACTTTGTTCATTCTACTCCCTTCGTTCATAAATGTACTAGGTACTTCCTCCAATTCAAACAAAAAAAATTGCATGACAACTTTTTTTATCGGAGGAGTAGATGCTTAATTTTCTTTTTTTAATGGAATGTATATATACACGTTTTTTATACTTGTTCACTCATTTCAGTTTGTATGCCGTTCATATTAAAATATTCAAAACAACTTATATTTGTGACGGTAGACGGTGGTGAACCAAGGTGGTGGCTAACAGGAGTCTACGGCTCGCAAGGGGATGCGGAGAAGGTGCAATTCCTCCAGGAGATTGCGGATATGCGGGATTTGCACGCTGGGACTTGGGCCCTAGTTGGGGACTTCAACTTGATAGTTAATCCAGAAGACAAAAGTAACACATCGATAAACAGAAAATGTTGGCGCGCTTACGAGCAATGCTGAACAGACTAGAGCTCAAAGAACTTTACCTCAATAGGAGGAGGTACACGTGGAGCAACGAGAGGCGGGACCCAACCATGGAGAAGATTGATCATGTGTTCGTTACGAACTTGTGGGAGGACAAGTTTCCTAATAGCTTGCTGGCAGCGCTGGGTTTAGCAATTTAGGATCACTGCCTGCTCCTTCTGGACTTAGACACGGAGTTTCAGATGGGCCGCAGGTTTAGATTTGAGTCTTTCTTTCCCAAAGCTGATGGCTTCCATGAAGTGGTGACCGAGGCGTGGCAGTCTATTCCGTCCTCTGGAAATGCGTTCATAGTACTTGATGATAAACTACGAGCGACGGCGAAGGCCTTGCAGTGGTGGAGTGATAGATGGATCAGAAATGTTCACCTCCAGGTGGCACTAGCAATGGAGGTTATTCTTCGGCTTGATATGGCCGCGGACACGAGAGCCCTGTCGGACCAAGAGCATGGTCTACGTAAGCTGCTGAAGAAGAAGCTGTTGGGATTGAGTTCTCTTGAGCGGACGATCGCGAGACAGCGCTCCCGCCTCCTACACTTAAGGGAGGGGACACTAACACGGATTTTTTTCCATCTCCATGCGTGGCACCGACAATGCAAAAACATGATCACAGTATTGCAGCACAATGGGGACATATTCATAGAGTAGGAGAGTGTTGCTGGGATGGTGGACGAGTACTATACGGCTCTGTTTGGGTCGGTGCCAGCGAGGTAGCGCACCATCAACTTGGACATGCTGGGATTGCCGTCCAGGGACTTGCTGCACCTTGAGACCCCTTTCTCGATGGAGGAGGTGGAGCAGACAGTTAAGTCCATGCCATTAGACAAGTCGCCAGGCCCCGATGGTTCACTGGCCGGTTTTTCGCGACTTGCTGGAATGTAATCAAGTGGGACTTCATGAGAGCACTTGAGGACTTTTTTCTTGGAGATATGCGAGGAATGCAGAGCATAAATAAGGCGATTGTGTCACTACTACCAAAATGCGATGGGGCTATGGACGTGACTACCGTCCCGTGATCCTTGTGCATGGAGCGGTCAAGATCTCCGAGAAAGTTCTGGCCATGAGGTTGGCCGCGGAGTTACCGAATATGGTCGGGCACCACCAGAGTGATTTTGTCCGAGGCCGTTCCTTGCATGATAATTTCATGCTGGTGCAAGCCACGACAAGGCACCTACATGCGCTCAAGGTTCCAACAATCATGCTTAAACTTGACATATCTAAGGCGTTTGACTTCATTCAGTGGCCGTGCATTATTGAGGTCTTGACATGCTTGGGCTTCGGGAGGAGGTGGATCTCTTGGATGTGTGGTTTGCTAGCAACCTCCTCCACACGGATCATGATAAATGGGACTCCGGGAAGCCAATTTACAACTGCCAAGGGCTAAGACAATGGGCTCCGCTGTCCCCAATGATATTCATACTATGCATGGAGCCTCTTCAACGCCTCTTCAAGTTGGCTGCGGCCAGAGGCATGCTAGCACCATTGGCCCGTTCAGGCGCACATCAAAGGGTGTCCATGTTTGCGGATGATGTGATGGTTTTCTTCAAGCCTACGGAGTTGGAGTCCAGGATGTGCAGAGCCATTTGGATGAGTTTGGGCATGCTTCTGGACTATGGGTGAACATGGAAAAAAGCACAGCAATGGGCATAAGATGCCCTCAAGAGGACCTCAAGGAGGTGTGGTCTCTTCTTGGTTTTACGAGTGGGGCATTTCCTTGCAAGTATTTGGGGTTGCCGCTAACAATTCACAAACAATCAGCGGCACAGCTTCAAGGCCTTGTAGATCAACTTGCAAACTGCCTCCCAAACTTGTGGGCAACACTCATGCCTAAGAGTGGACGGCTGATACTAATAACATCAGTGTTGTGTGTGATCCCCATCCATGCCATGCTTGCATTGGATCTACCCCCCAAGACTATATCAGCGATGGTGCGCATTTGTCGAGGCTTTTTGTGGTGTGGAAAGAAGGAGGCTAATGGAGGAAACTATTCGGTTGCATGGGACATGGTCTGTCGACCGAAGTGGGCTGGCGACCTAGGCATTCCAAATCTTCATTGGCTCAACATAGCCTTTCAAGCAAGATGGCCGTGGCTCCAAAGGACGGACAAGATGAGGCCATGGTTAGGACTACTGATAAGAGTTCCAAAGGATTCGATGGCACTGTTTCATGCAGCAACTAGGACCATGGTCGGCGATGGGCAGGAAACGTTGTTCTGGGAGGATCGTTGGTTGCAGGGATTCTGCATCTGTGAGCTTGCACCACTGGTTTATGATAGGGTTCCCAAGGGTGCAAGGCTGGCGCGCACAGTCTCAGCAGCCATGGCGGATGCATCGTGGGCAGGAGACATTGGGCCAGACATAACTGCGGCTGCACTGCATCAGTTCCTGCTCCTCTGGTCAAGAGTAGTGACTGTGCAGCTGGATACGGGCACGCCGAACTCGGTTAACTGGGCATGGGAGAAGGATGGCATGTTCTCGGCACGCTCGGCATATGCGGCAAGGTTTGCGGGACTAGAGGTGGCGCCTACAGCTGCATTTACATGGGGGTCAAGAGCACCACTTGAAGGAAATATGCCCTAGAGGCAATAATAAAGTTGTTATTTATATTTTCTTATTATATCATGATAAATGTTTATTATTCATGCTAGAATTGTATTAACCGGAAACTTAGTACATGTGTGAATACATAGACAAACAGAGTGTCGCTAGTTTGCCTCTACTTGACTAGCTCGTTGAATCAATGATGGTTACGTTTCCTAACCATAGACATGAGTTGTCATTTGATTAACGGGATCACATCATTAGAGAATGATGTGATTGACTCGACCCATTCGTTAGCTTAGCATAATGACCGTTTAGTTTGTTGCTATTTCAGCCCCAAATTTGGGACAGAATGATCATTTTCAGCCCCAAATTTTGTCCCAAATATGAAAATATCAATAATTTTTTAGAACATTCTGTTAAATATAAAAATATATTGATCATTCTGGGAAAGTTTCAGACATTTTTACTTAACAACATCAAGAATAGCATTGAATTTCGTTTTCTTCCTGGACTGCCTAAACGCTGACATGGCTGTTAACTCAACGGTCAACGGGTCAAAGCCAGGGTCAGGGGAGAGAAGGGTTGGGTCGTAGTCGGTTTTGTTAGTCCAAAGTTGAATCTTATGCCATTTTAGAGGCCGGGGTTGTAATATGGACTTCTCTCTTGTTTTTGTTGTTGTTCCTTTTTGTTAAAACCTTGTCACATTTTTCTTAACTAATGGAGGAGAAAAACCTTTAGTTTCAAGAAAAACATGCATGCACTATTGTTTCTCCATTCGCAGGACAAAAACATGTCACATTTTTCTTAATTAATGGAGGAGAGAAATGACGTCCAAACTTCGGTTAGAGCTAATCTAAAGTGAATAAGAAGCAACTTGCAAATTCTGAAGGCCACCAGAGCACATCCGGATGGCAATGAATGGCATTGCCAAAATACATCAGTTCTACCCTCAAAAAGAGGGGGATTTTTTTTGTGGGAGGAGGGGGCCAGTTTTATGCATTACCCAAGGGAATGATCATATTGTGGGACAAAATATTTTCATATTTGGGACAAAATTTGGGACAGAATGATGTGATCTCCATAACTATACATGTTCCTATGACTATGAGATCATGCAACTCCCGAATACCGGAGGAACACTTTGTGTGCTACCAAACATCACAACATAACTGGGTGATTGTAAAGGTGCTCTATAGGTGTCTCCAATGGTGTTTGTTGAGTTGGCATGGATCAAGATTATTGTCACTCCGATTGTCGGAGAGGTATCTCTGGGCCCTCCCGGTATGTACATCACAATAAGCCTTGCAAGCAATGTAGCTAATGAGTTAGTTACGGGATGTAGCATTACGGAACGAGTAAAGAGACTTGCCGGTAACGAGATTGAACTAGGTATTGAAATACCGAAGATCGAATCTCGGGCAAGTAACGTACTGATGACAAAGGGAACAACGTATGTTGTTATGCGGTTTGACCGATAAAGATCTTCGTAGAATATGTAGGAACCAATATGAGCATCTAGGTTCCGCTATTGGTTATTGACCGGAGATGAGTCTCAGTCATGTCTACATAGTTCTCGAACCCGTAGGGTCCGCACGCTTAACGTTCGATGACGATCGGTATTATGAGTTTATGTGTTTTGATGTACCGAAGATAGTTTGGAGTCCCGGATGTGATCACGGACATGACGAGGAGTCTCGAAATGGTCGAGACATAAAGATTAATATATTGGATGCCTATATTCAGACACCAGAAGTGTTCCGGGTGATTTCGGAGAAAACCGGAGTGCCGGAGGGGTTATCGAACCCCCCAGGGAAGTATTGGGCCTTAGGGGAGAGAGAGGGTGATACGTCTCCAACGTATATATAATTTTTTATTGTTCCATGATATTATATTATCCATCTAGGATGTTTTATATGCATTTATATGCTATTTTATATGATTTTTGGGACTAACCTATTAACCTAGAACCTAGTGCCAGTTTCTGTTTTTTCCTTGTTTTTGAGTATCGCAGAAAAGGAAAACCAAACGGAGTCCAATTGACATGAAATTTCACAAAGATCATTTTTGGACCAGAAGAAGCCCACAGAGTACCGAAGATGGGCCAGAAGAGTCCCGAGGCCACCACGAGGGTGGGGGCGCGCCCTACACCCTTGGACGCGCCCCTACCTCGTGGCCACCTCGAGGACCCCCCTGATACGTCTCCGTCATATATACTTTTCCAAACACTTTTGCCCTTGTTTTGGACTCTAACTTTCATGATTTGAATGAAACTAACCCGGACTGAAGCTGTTTTCAGCAGAATTACCATGGTGTTATTTATGTGCAGAAACAAACGTTCTCGGAATGACCTGAAACTTCACGGAGCAACTTTTTGGAAAATATGAAAAATACCTGCAAAAGATGAAGGCCAGGGGGCCCACCACCTGTCCACGAGGGTGGGAGGCGCGCCTGCCCCCCTAGGGCGCGCCCCCTACCTCGTGGGTTCCCTGATGCCTCTCCGACTCCAACTCCAACTCCATATATTGTGTTTTAGGGAGAAAAAAATCAAAGAGAAGAATTCATCGTGTTTTATGATACGGAGCCACCGCCAAGCCCTAAAACCTCTCGGGAGGGCTGATCTGGAGTCCGTTCGGGGCTCCGGAGAGGGGAATCCGTCGCCATCGTCATCATCAACCATCCTCTATCACCAATTTCATGATGCTCACCGCCGTGCGTGAGTAATTCCATCGTAGGCTTGCTGGACGGTGATGGGTTGGATGGGATCTATCATGTAATCGAGTTAGTTTTGTTAGGGTTTGATCCCTAGTATCCACTATGTTCTGAGATTGATGTTGCTATGACTTTGCTATGCTTAATGCTTGTCACTAGGGCCCGAGTGCCATGATTTCAGATCTAAACCTATTATGTTTTTATCAATATATGAGTGTTCTTGATCCTGTCTTGCAAGTCTATAGTCACCTATTATGTGTTATGATCCGTTAACCCCGAAGTGACAATAATCAGGATACTTACCGGTGACGACCGTAGTTTGAGGAGTTCATGTATTCACTATGTGTTAATGCTCTGTTCCGGTACTCTATTAAAAGGAGGCCTTAATATCCCTTTGTTTCCATAAGGACCCCACTGCCACGGGAGGGTAGGACAAAAGATGTCATGCAAGTTCTTTTCCATAAGCACGTATGACTATATTCGGAATACATGCCTACATTACATTGATGAACTGGAGCTAGTTCTGTGTCACCCTAGGTTATGACTGTTACATGATGAACCACATCCGGCATAATTCTCCATCACCGATCCATTGCCTACGAGCTTTTCATATATTATTCTTTGCTTATTTACTTTCCCGTTGCTATTGCTACCATCACTACAAAATACCAAAAACATCACTTTTACTATTGTTACCTTTTGCTACCGCTACCACTACTATCATATTACTTTGCTACTAAATACTTTGCTGCAGATATTAAGTTTCTAGGTGTGGTTGAATTGACAACTCAGCTGCTAATACTTGAGAGTATTCTTTGGCTCCCCTTGTGTCGAATCAATAAATTTGGGTTGAATACTTTACCATCGAAAACTATTGCGACCCCCTATACTTGTGGGTTATCAAGACCATTTTCTGGTGCCGTTGCCGGGGAGCATAGCTCTATTCTTTGAGTCATTTGGGATTTATATCTACTTATCATCATGAAGAACTTGAAAGATCCAAGAACCAAGATTTATCCCTCAACTACGAGGGGAGGTAAGGAACTGCCATCTTGCTCTGCACTTGATTCACCTTCTGTGTTGAGTAAGCTTGCGACACCTATACCTGCTTCTTCTATTCGTTCTGATATGTCGCATGTTATTGATGATGCTACTTCTGCGATGCATGATACTTATGACGAAACTACTTCTATGCTTGATACTACTGTGCCACTTGGTAAATTTCTTGATGAACAACTTGCTAGGGCTAGAGAGATTGAAAATATTGAATCTGATAATACTGATGAAAGTGATGATGAAGAATCACTTGTTATTCCTGAGGGTTATGTTTTTGATCAAGAAGTTTCTTTAGCTATTTTAGCTTGCGAAGATAGAAACGAACTTAAGAGGTTATTAGCTAAATGGAACAAGCAATATCTAAATGCTAGAATGAAACCTGACCCTGCTTTTGCTACTTCACCTATCTGTGTTACTGATAAGGATTATGAATTCTCTGTTGATCCTGATATAATTACTTTGGTTGAATCTGATCCTTTTCATGGTTATGAATCTGAAACTGTTGTGGCACATCTTACTAAATTAAATGATATAGCCACCCTGTTTAGTAAAGATGAGAGAACTCGTTACTTTTATATCCTTAAAATATTTCTGTTCTCATTAAAGGGTGATGCTAAGATATGGTTTAATTCTCTTGATCATGGTTGTGTGCGTACTCCCCAGGATATGATTTATTACTTCTCTCCTAAATATTTCCCTGCTCATAAGAAACAAGTTGCTTAAAGGGATATATATATAATTTTGTGCAAATTGAAGAAGAGAGTCTCCCACAAGCTTGGGGGGAGGCTTCTCCAATTACTTAATGCTTTGCCTGATCACCCTCTTAAGAAAAATGAAATACTTGATATCTTTTATAACGGACTAACCGATGCTTCCAGAGATTACCTGGATAGTTGTGCTGGTTCTGTTTTCAAGGAAAGAACACCGGATGAAGCTGAAATTCTATTGAATAATATGTTGACAAATGAAAATAATTGGACACCTCCGGAGCCAATTCCTGAGCCTATTCCTAAACCAACTCTAAAGAAGAGGGGTATTCTATTTCTCAGTCCTGAAGATATGCAAGAGGCAAAGAAATCTATGAAAGAAAAAGGTAATAAAGCTGAAAATTTACCTCCTATTGAAGAAATACACAGTCTTAATTTACCGCCTGTTGAAGAAACATATGATCTTAATCCATTACCTATTGAAGAAACTCATAGTGTTAACAACCCGACACAGGTAGTAAAGGTAAATTCTCTCTATAGAGATGATAAAGCTGAAATCCCATTTACTAAGTTTGCTAGCCCATGCTTAGATGAGTTTGATAAATTTATGGCTAAGCAAGAAGATTTTAATGGTTATTTTGGTAGACAATTGAAATACTATTCGAATATGCTTGAACACTTGGGTGATTATATGGCTAATGTCAAAGGTGAACTTACACTTATTAGTAAACATGCTTCTTTGGTTACCACTCAAGTAGAACAAGTACTTAAAGCTCAAAATGATTTGCTCAATGAATTGAATAGTATGAATAATGATAATGTTGTTAGAGTTATGACTAGAGGTGGTAAAATGACTCAGGAACCTTTGTATCCTAAAGGCCACCCCAAGAGAATTGAGCAAGATTCTCAGAGAAATAATATAGATGCACCTAGTCCTTCTAAAAGGAAGAAAAAGAAAAATGATAGGACTTTGTATGATTCTAGTGATCCTATTACTAAAATACCTGAGAATCCAAATGATATTTCTATTTCTGATGCTGAAACACAATCTGGTAATGAACCTGAAACTAGTGATAATGCTAATGATAATGTTCATGATGATGCTCAACCTAGTAATGATAATGATATAGAAATTGAACCAGCTGTTGATCTTGATAACCCACAATCAAAGAATCAATGTTATGACAAGAAAGACTTTGTTTCTAGGAGACACAGTAAAGAAAGAGAACCATGGGTTCAGAAACCCATGCCTTTTCCTCCCAAACCATCCAAGAAAAAGGGTGATGAGGATTTTGAGCGCTTTGCTGAAATGATTAGACCTATCTTTTTGCGTATGCGATTAACTGATATGCTCAAAATGAATCCTTATGCTAAGTATATGAAAGAAATTGTTACAAATAAAAGAAAGATACTGAAAGCTCAAATTTCCACCATGCTTGCTAATTATACTTTTAAGGGTGGAATACCTAAGAAACTTGGAGATCCCGGTGTACCAACTATACCATGCTCCATTAAAAGAAACTATGTTAAAACTGCTTTATGTGATCTAGGAGCCGGTGTTAGTGTTATGCCTCTCTCTTTATATCGTAGACTTGATTTGAATAAGTTGACACCTACTGAAATATCTTTGCAAATGGCTGATAAATCAACTGCTATACCTATCGGTATTTGTGAGGATGTGCCTGTTGTACTTGCAAACATTACTATTTTAACGGACTTTGTTATTCTTGATATTCCCGAGGACGATAGTATGTCTATTATTCTTGGAAGACCCTTTTTGAATACTACAGGGGCTGTTATTGATTGCACTAATGGCAATGTCACTTTTCATGTTAATGGTAATGAGCATACGATACACTTTCCGAGGAAACAACCTCAAGTTCATAGTATCAACTCTGGAAAAATTCCATCGATTATATTTGGAGGTTTTGAATTTCCTCTTCCTATTGTCAACAAGAAATATGATATTCTTATTATTGGGGATGTGCATATCCCCGTTGAGGTAACATAGTGTTATTCAAAATTTCTCTGGTTCCATGTTATTCGGAATAAGTTCATTAACAAGACTTGATCAACCGTGTTAGTGGATTCCTTTTGATTATCATGAGAAGGATGAAACTAGAAGGCACAACCTTCTGTACCCCACTTTTACCTTCTGTTATTTATATTAAATAATATAAAAATAATATTTTTCTGTCTATTATCTAATTATCCGTGCAATATAAAAATACCCCGAAAATAAAAGTTCTCCAAATGCCCTGAAATTTAAATATGATTTTTTCTGGATTATTGGAGATTATTTGGCACCGAGAACACATCAGGGGGGGTCAACCACCTGCCCACGAGGGTGGAGGGCACGCCCTACCCCCTGGGCGCACCCCCTGCCTCGTGGGCCCACGGTGGCCCTCCTCCACTTATCCTTTCACCCACACACTCCTTCTTCCTCCCCCAAAAGAGAATAACCAGCTCAAACCCGAGTCCAAGCTCGTTTTGCTGCCATTTTCGATCTCCTTGCTCAAAGCACCTCTCACAAAACTGCTTCGGGAGATTGTTCCTTGGTATGTGACTCCTCCATTGGTCCAATTAGTTTTTGTTCTAGTGCTTTATTCATTGCAAATTTTTGCTGCTTAGGTGACCCTGTTCTTGAGCTTGCATGTCAAATTTATATGGTCAAAAGTAGTTTTGATGCATGATATAGGCCCTAGGCACTTGTAGGAGTGGTTGCTATATATATTATTGAGTTTGGTTTACTTTTATTTTGAAGTTACTAAAAATTTCAGAATTTTTCAGAAAATGATGAAGAGACTCTTGAGGGGCTCATCGAGCCGAAGCTCGAAGGAAAAGGCACCGAAGCCTAAGTATAATCCGCCTCGCACCACGGAGGTTCGGTCGTGTGAATGGCCTTCCGATGATTTCAGCAGCCGGGATTTATGAAGATTTTCATGAATTGGCTAAGAATGCAGGCCTCACCGCTTTCCTCCACGACCAACGCGATCAGTATCTCTTACTCACAAATATCTTTGTGCAAAACTTTCATTTCCATTCTAGGAGCTCACCACCTATGGTGGAGTTTCATTTATATGATGAGCATAAGGAGATGTCACTTTATGATTTTTGTCGGGTTTGTTTAGTACCTTTCGAGGGCAAGACAGAGGAACCACATCGCGAGGATGTGGATGGGTTTATTGATACTGTCACTGTAGGGGAAACAAGGAAGGTTTCCGATGCACGAATCACTAGCATACATTTTCCTGTTTTACGCTATTTTGCATTATTTGCTAGTCGTTGTTTAATTGGTCGCGGAAACTGTGGAAACCTTAGTTTCCCTGATATTATTATTTTGCTCCATGGTTTATACGGTGATAACTCTGTTAGTATGGGCGACATTATTGCTAAACGGTTAAGTCTGAACCGTACCAAGGGCCCCATCTTTGGAGGCATCTATGCTTCACGTCTAGCTGCTCATTTTAACATACCTATTAGGCATTATGAGAAGGAAGAAAAGGTGCTGCCTCGTGTTTATTTAGATTATAAAGGTATGGTGGCACATGATTTTATTGTTAAGAATAGGGAAGGAGAGCTTAAATACAAATTGTTCTTTGATAAACATTATCCTGAGACTATTACCCTGCCTACTCCTTCTTTGTTTGATTTATCTGCAGGCCAGTACCTTGTTCCGTTAGAGGCTATTCACGCCTACCGGAACCCTGCACCAGCCATGGAGCCAGAGCCGGAACCACAAGTTGATCCTTCACGACAGTCTAATTACTAGTGGGATCCGGAGATGATTGCCAGCCAGTGGCAATCGGAGTCCTCCTCTTCTTCATCTCAATACGACCCCAACTACTATTATGGATATCCGCCAGGCCAGCCGTGGCCATAGACCAACTTAGGCCAAAAGCCTAAGCTTGGGGGAGTATGTATTTCCCACGAGCATTACATTTATGTTCACACACTCATTGCTAGATGTCGGTGCTCATACTTTTTCATTGTATCATGCATGCTAGTTTATTTTCCCCTTTTATGCTTTCTTCTTGTTGTTTGATAAACCTTAAGAAAAACCAAAAAAATTAGTTGTAGCTTTTAGTTAGTTTACTTTCCGTGCTTGTAGTAGTAACTAAAAAGAAAACCCAAAAAGATCTCATGTTCTTCTTTTACTTGTTGGGAGCTCTCCTGTCGTGGAATTGTCACGGCAGATGTCCTTAGTGTCAGGACTTAGTCGCGAGGCCAACGCATCTATGTGGTAGCTTGAGAGGGGTTGAGCGGGACGAGAGACACGATGTTTTACCCAGGTTCGGCCCCTCACGGTGGAGGTAAAAGCCTACATCCTGCTTCATTGATATTGATGATGATGATCACGGTTACAAGAGTGCTCTATTTCGAGAGCTATTGTCTAAACCTAATTTGTCCAACTTGTGGAACTTGTGAATCTTGTCCCCCTTTGAGGAGCCCTGCCCCTCCTTATATATGTTGAAGGGGCGGTTTACATGTGGAGTCCTATTAGGATTAGGACTAGTCTATCTCTAATACAAACCGGATACAAGTCCAGGTCTTAACTCTTTGTAAGACAAATATTCCTCATGCCTTTCCTCTTAAACCGACCCACCATAGTATGAACCGGCCTTCATGAACCGCCCGTTGGGCCACCGGGTCTTGTCGCTCCTCTGACCCGCCTGCCGGATTACCAATGAATCATAAACCGCCAGGTCCAAATGGGTCACCAGTGAATCGTCAAGTCTCACCCGGGCCTCAAGTAAACCGCCAAGTCCGGCCGGGTTATACTTCCGACCGGTTTACGCCGCGGGGTATATCCCCGACATTAGCCCCCAAGTTTAGCTTGGATTTATCCATGGTAAACTTATGCTGCAAACTAAACACAAGAACAAATTTGACAGGTTATGCTCCGGGTTAAGAATTCTTTGTAAACCGGTACCTGATCACCCTTAAGTCCTTGTTATTTCCTCCTTCTGGGAAGTCCGGGTCAACAGACCAGCTTCATAATCAATTTGCCGACATTGGTTTGTCACCGAGAAAAATTGTGAAGATAACTCCTTTGACTCAGCTCCTAAAGCGCCGGTTTAAGAAATATGGGTCTTGAAATACTTATCTGATATTCAGCCGGTTTGAAGATGTAAAACTTGCCGGTTTATCATAACCAAAATTGCCGGCTTGTAAATATTGATAGCACCAGGTCATAACTGTAGTCGACGTCGGGTCATAATTATTGGTGACACCGGATCATGATTTTTGCAAACACCGGGTTATGTAATTAATCTTCCTGATTTGCTCAAAACTGATAAAATGAAGATATTCCTCCTTTATATGCATAATACCTGTAGCCCCCAAGTGCCGGGTTGTCATGTTTGCAGCAACCTGGGACTTGTAATTGCTTGATGCTCATAAAAACTTCAACCAGTGTAGCCCCCAAGGGCCGGGTCATTATGCAATAATGAGCAGGGACTTTGTAAATATAATCTTGTAAACTTTGAACAGCAACGTGTAGCCCCCAAGGGCCGGCTTAGTAAGATAATACTGAACCGGGACTTGATATATATACTTTAATGAAAATAACATATTATAATGTAGCTTCCATCGTAGGGCTTGAACCCACGTCCACAAGGTTAAGAACTTTGTGCTTTACCAACTGAGCAATGGATTCTTCAATATTATGTACGAAAACTTGTGTACCTTGAATTGTTGACAGGAGCAATTGGTAGCCCCAAGGGCCGGCTCATTATAATATGATGAGTCGGGTCTTCAATAAGACTAGTAAAAATGACTTTGCATTAGCCCCCAAGTGTCATGGTGCATGCTTGCAGCGACATGAGACTTGCATGTAATCTCGATTTGAATAATGTAGCCCCTAAGTGTCGGGTTGTAAGCCTGCAGCGATTCAGGAATATTCCTTCAATTGTAGAATAAATCATATCTATTGATAACATGATAGCCATTGCGCTAAAGCAACTTTGAAAACCTCAATAATACCGGTTATTAATAACCATAAAAATGCAGCCATGTTGGCTATTCAAGATAACATAATCCGGTGAAAACCTTATTCATTCAATATCATAATGAAAATTCAGCCAAACTTGGCTATTT
The DNA here is from genome assembly GCF_002162155.2 of Triticum dicoccoides. NCBI lineage: Eukaryota > Viridiplantae > Streptophyta > Magnoliopsida > Poales > Poaceae > Triticum > Triticum dicoccoides. The sequence goes on from NC_041390.1 coordinate 112,087,877, forward strand.
GAATAATATAACCCAATGATTCCAATGGCACAATCCAAATATATATATACTGGCGACTTATAGTCCAAAGCTAGGCTGGTTTAACAAACCTGTTTCTGCATACAACAAGTTTAAAGTGTCCTGGCGGTTTACCGTCGGATGGGTCATAATGCCCAACATATAACCCGGGTTTATAACCAAGGCTGCACTTAAGAATAATCAAATATGAAATATATCATACCTGTGACATTGAATCACATTGTTGGTTTTACCAACTTTTTGTAGTAAGGGTGATAACCCAAATCTTGAGTACTGATAACTCCTTCCACATTGTGCCGGTTTATGATAAAACTGTGTCGGGCTGTGATAAACACCGGTTTACTCCATAATAGGATGGTAACAGAAAATCAAACCGGGCAGATAGTCTCCGGATTAAGATTTGACCATGTTCCGTCAATTTGTAATTGACAGTTTGGGCCGGTTTAAAACTTTGTCGGTTTAAAAATGCAACAAAAATAAAAGAAACAGTTATCAAGGAAAATATTGAAGCAAAGGCAATGATAAAACCATTTACAAAAAGAGGCTTATTTGAGCTGATTAGATGGCGTTACCATGGTCGGACACGACCAAGCTCCCGATAGGTGTAGCTATGGTTCAAGTCAGCCAGGTCCCCAAATGAAACTGTGGCATTTATGCCGATCAAGTGGCATGGCAATGGTTCGGGTTCGACCAAGCCCCCAAGTGATTCTGTGGCCTTAGGCCGATCAAGAGGCATGACTGGTTCAGACGTGACCAAGTCCCCAAGTGATCTGGTGGCTCTCGCCTATCAAGAGGTATTGCATTGGTTCGGACATGACCAAGCCCCCAAGTGATGTTTATAAAATTTTCAAGGGGTAAACCGGAGGCCGCTTTAAAACAGAACAACTCCGTGTAACCACGCATGATGTAAACGAACAGAGACCCCACTTTATGAAGCAGACGCCCCCATGTGATCAATAATATGTCAGGCCAGTAAGGCAGGATACCCATGTTTAAACCACGCATCGTGGCAACAGGTCCTCTTCAGCAATTTTTAATTTTTTGCAAGAGATAAATCCCTCTTGAACCGGATGTTAAACCGGATATTGAGAGCTTCAAAGCTTTGTGGGAGATATCTTTCCCTTGAACCAGATTTTAAACCGGAATCTTCATTTTCAGCCGGAAATTTTTTGACGGCCTTTAAACTCGAACTTGCGAGAAGTTAATTCCTTTTTGAACCGGACATTGCTAAACCGGATTTGAGCGTTTCAGAGCTTTGTGGGAGAAAGATGTCTCTTGAGCCGGATTCTAAACCGGAGTCATTTCTGATGACCTGGAACTTCTTCATCGAGCCGGGATTTTATAACTGTCATATACTTTCTAAGCCAGAAATTTTCTGACGGCCTTTAAACTTTCATCAATATAACAGTAGCCTCCGGGACCGGGTTATCCTTCCCTCCATCGTCCTGGGGTTCTTAAATTTGCTAAAACTGGCATGATTCGCTGAGTCATGTCATCGTAGCCCCCGAGTTTCAAAGGTGACTCGAGGAGTTGTCTTGAGACTCTCCATATTTGACCGTGATATAAACCGGCATAACTTGTATATCATTGGCGTTGATAGCACAATGTGAATCCATAGAAGGTTGAGGTGACTGCGGCGGGTTGCAAATGATCCCATATGAGCCGTGTCAGCAACTCGGCCAATGGTTCCTTCCAACTGGCGATTTGAAGTTAATCAAAACTGTAGTGGCGACGACTTGTGCGCTCAATAAACAGCTCATGCAGACAGGTGCGGCCCGGTATGTTGATGTAGATCAGGCCGCGAGAGACGGACGACAAAGACGGCCGCAGCTTCAGAGACGGCACAGCCAGATGAGTCAGCCGCGGCGTAGTAAGTCGGCGCGGACGGGAGAGTCGGCCGTGGGAGTTGTAAACCGGCGCGGACGGAGAGCCGCCTGCGGGTATTGTGAACCGGCACGGACGGGGAGTCGCCTGCTGGCATTGTAAGCCGGCGTAGATGGAGAATCGGCCGCGTGTTGATGTAAACCGGACCACAGGCGGTTTGCGCGCATCCGTTGAGCAGTGCGGAATGGTCAAAAGCCAGTATATAATGACGCCAGTGCGCGCTCCATATGCATGGTGTAACACCAATGTTGTGGCGAATAATTTTCCTGCATATAAAAATATGCAAAACCAACGTAATTGTTTTTTTACAAAAACAATATATGTCAAAAATAGACTTAGATAGATGACAGAGCGGACGCGTGAGTCGGCCATGGCATTGTAAGCCGCGCGAACAGACGGGTCGGCCGTGGGCGCGGATGGTTGAACCGGCGTGGGTATGGTCGAATGAACCGGCTATAGGCGCGGCCCGGTGAGTTGATGTAGACCGGACCGTTGAGGCGGCGATTTGCGCACATCTGATAAGCCATTTGATATAGTGTGGATATAGACGCGACCTCCAATGACAGCGCGCGGGGACCGGATCATACTTTAATCATGAGGTAATTGACCTGTGTATACAATAGCATACCTCGATAAAATCTTTTGACATTATGTAATTATACCAAAAAAGAGTTTTAGAAAAATAGCAACTGATTGTTACGGCCGCGGCGGTTTTCAGTAGCGGCTCAAGGTCGGTCGGCGCAGGTCGGCTCTCTGCAAGGGTGAAACGGCGGCAGAGGCACCACGTGGCTCCACAGGGTGGCTCGGGGTAGTGGCGAGGTTGCAGTCGTAACCCCAGGCGTGGCGACTCACTACAGGGATGAGGCGGCTCTTCACGGTCACCTTATGATAATAAGTCGCTGTTGTCTTCACGCCAGCAGATTTTTGTTTGATGGAAGTGGATCATAAGTGGAGGAGCAGCATCAGCCAGCCGGTCAGGTATACGCATGACGTTACGTCTATACGCCTAGGAATCGAAAGCTCCGCCAGTGAGGCTACAGCTTAAATCAGTCGGCGGGTCGACAGCTGAGGCAAACCGGGCGGCTCGGGGCGCAGTCACGGCTGCCCACGGAGGCAGAGACCACGGTTGCGATTAATTCAAGTCCCTGTCCTTCTCCGGGTCGTAGTTTCTTGGACCAATCCTCTTCCTAGACTCGGTCAAACCTGTAGAAACTGTGGACGGATAATCTTGTGTGAAGTTTTGGATCACCAAACCCATCAGAAGTCAAAAGCTGATCCGTTGCTTGTAACTGCAATTTTCTTCACACTTAGCTTCACACATAGCTTTCCTATGACTGGATTAATGACTTGAAGCTGATCCAGCTCCTTCCAAACCAGTTCTTCTTCATCCGGAAATTTTGCGAATTTCTCGAAACCCTAGAAGCGATCCCTCCAAGAACTCAACACCACCGTGCGCAGGCCCCATGGTGGGCGCCAACTGTCGTGGAATTGTCACGACAGATGTCCTTAGTGTGAGGACTTAGTTGCGAGGCCAACGCATCTATGTGGTAGCTTGAGAGGGGTTGAGCGGGACGAGAGACACGATGTTTTACCCAGGTTTGGCCCCTCACGGTGGAGGTAAAAGCCTACATCCTGCTTCATTGATATTGATGATGATGATCACGGTTACAAGAGTGCTCTATTTCGAGAGCTATTGTCTAAACCTAATTTGTCCAACTTGTGGAACTTGTGAATCTTGTCCCCCTTTGAGGAGCCCTGCCCCTCCTTATATATGTTGAAGGGGCGGTTTACATGTGGAGTCTTATTAGGATTAGGACTAGTCTATCTCTAATACAAACCGGATACAAGTCCAGGTCTTAACTCTTTGTAAGACAAATATTCCTCATGCCTTTCCTCTTAAACCGGCCCACGATAGTATGAACCGGCCTTCATGAACCACCCGTTGGGCCACCGGGTCTTGTCGCTCCTCTGACCCGCCTGGCGGATTACCAATGAATCATAAACCACCAGGTCCAAACGGGTCACCAGTGAATCGTCAAGTCTCAGTCGGGCCTCAAGTAAACCGCCAAGTCCGGCCGGGTTATACTTCCGGCCGGTTTACGCCGCGGGGTATATCCCCGACATCTCCCGTGTAAATAGTTTTATTTCTTTACTTTTCTTTGGGGGTCGATAGGAGAAGACCATAATTAAATTGTTGAAGTGGCTCTTGTATGCATAATTGTTGATCTGACAAAAGAGCGCATATTGCCTTGTCTTCTCCTGTTTATTGAATGCGTGCAGATTCCAGCTTAGTCCAATGCACGTGCACTATTATTATTATTCACATTGTTCGGTCGTGCAAGTGAAAGGCAATTATGATGATATATGATAGACTGACTGAGATGAGAAAAGCTGGTATGAACTCGACCTCTTTTGTTTTTGTAAATATGACTAGTTCATCGTTCCTGATTTAGCCTATTATGAATAAACATGTTTGCAATGACAACTAGAGATCATAGTTTCTTGTGCCATGCTTGATTAGCTATGAGTTATAATGGTTTACCTTGCATGCCAACATGCTATTAAAATGGTTATGATGTGGTATGATAGGGTGGTATCCTCCTCTGAATGATTTAAGTGACTTGACTTGGCGCATTTTCACGCATGTAGTTGAAACAAAATCAACATAGCCTTCATGATATTTATGTTCATGGTGGATTATATCCTACTCATGCTTGCATTCGGTGTTGATTAATTTTAATGCATGTTCATGACTGTTGTCGCTCTCTAGCTGGTCGCTTCCCAGTCTTTTGATAGCCTTCACCTGTACTAAGCGGGAATACTGCTTGTGCATCCAATCCCTTAAACCTTAAAGTTATTCCATATGAGTCCACTATACCTATCTATATACGGTATCTACCTACCGTTCCAAGTAAATTTGTATGTGCCAAACTCCAAACCTTCAAATAAATATCTTGTTTTGTATGCTCGAATAGCTCATGTATCAACTAGGGATGTATGTATCTTCCATGTTAGGTGGGTTATTCTCAAGAGGAGTGGACTCCACTCCTCACTCACGAGATAAATGGCTAGTCACCGGGATGCCCAGTCCCATGCTTTATGCAAACTAAATCAAAACAATTGCAAACAAAACTCCCCCTGGGACTCTTGTTAGTTGGAGGCACTCGTTGTTTCGAGCAAGCCATGGATTGATGCTTGTTGGTGGAAGGGGGAGTATAAACTTTACCATTCTGTTTGGGAACCGCCTATAATGTGTGTAGCATGGAAGATATCGCCATCTCTTGGTTGTTATGTTGACAATGAAAGTATACCACTCAAAATATTATTCACCTCTATTTCAAAACCGAGCTCTGGCACCTCTACAAATCTCTGCTTCCCTCCGCAAAGGGCATATCTATTTACTTTTAAGCTGAGTCATCATCCTCTTATTAAAAAGCACCAGTTGGAGAGCACCGCTATCATTTTCATTCATTACTGTTAGTTTACATTGAGTATGACATGACTGGATCTCTTTTACCATGAATTACAATGTCTAGTCAGTCCTAGGTCTTTAAAGGTGCTCTGCATTTATGTTTTGTGGTCTCAGAAAGGGATAGCGAGATACCATCTTGTTATATCATATTATGATTGTTTTGAGAAAGTGTTGTCATCCGAGATTTATTATTATTGCTCGCTAGCTGATTATGCTATTGATATGAGTAAACTTGAGACCTAAGCGTTATTGCGAATGTGGTTAGTTATAATCTTTGCTGAAAACTTGAATGTTGGCTTTACATATTTACAACAACAAGAGCAAACGGAGTTTGTAAAAGTTTTTCTTTATCACTTTCAGTTTGTCAACTGAATTGCTTGAGGACAAGCAAAGGTTTAAGCTTGGGGGAGTTGATATATCTCCGTCATATCTACTTTTCCAAACACTTTTGCCCTTGTTTTGGACTCTAACTTGCATGATTCGAATGGAACTAACCCGGACTGGCGCTGTTTTCAGCAGAATTACCATGGTGTTATTTATGTGCAGAAACAAACGTTCTCGGAATGACCTGAAACTTCACGGAGCAACTTTTTGGAAAATATGAAAAATACCTGCAAAAGATGAAGGTCAGGGGGCCCATCACCTGTCCACGAGGGTGGGGGGCGCGCCTGCCCCCCTAGGGCGCACCCCTACCTCGTGGGCCCTTGATGCCACTCCGACTCCAACTCCATATATTGTGTTTTGGGGAGAAAAAAATCAGAGAGAAGAATTCATTGCGTTTTATGATACGGAGCCGCCGCCAAGCCCTAAAACCTCTCGGGAGGGCTGATCTGGAGTCCGTTCAGGGCTCCAGAGAGGGGAATCCGTCGCCATCGTCATCATCAACCATCCTCCACCACCAATTTCATGATGCTCACCGCCGTGCATGAGTAATTCCATCGTAGGCTTGCTGGACGGTGATGGGTTGGATGGGATATATCATGTAATCGAGTTAGTTTTGTTAGGGTTTGATCCCTCGTATGCACTATGTTCTGAGATTGATGTTGCTATGACTTTGCTATGCTTAATGCTTGTCACTAGGGCCCGAGTGCCATGATTTCAGATCTGAACTTATTATGTTTTCATCAATATATGAGTGTTCTTGATCCTATCTTGGAAGTCTATAGTCACCTATTATGTGTTATGATCCGTTAACCCCGAAGTGACAATAATCGGGATACTTACCAGTGATGACCGTAGTTTGAGGAGTTCATGTATTCACTATGTGTTAATGCTTTGTTCCGGTACTCTATTAAAATGATGCCTTAGTATCCCTTAGTTTCCATAAGGACCCTGCTGCCACGGGAGGGTAGGACAAAAGATGTCATGCAAGTTCTTTTCCATAAGCACATATGACTATATTTGGAATACATGCCTACATTACATTGATGAACTGGAGCCAGTTCTGTGTCACCCTAGGTTATGACTGTTACATGATGAACCGCATCCGGCATAATTCTCCAGCACCGATCCATTGCCTACGAGCTTTCCATATATTGTTCTTCGCTTATCTACTTTCCAGTTGCTATTGCTACCATCACTACAAAATACCAAAAACATCACTTTTACTACTGTTACCTTTTGCTACCGCTACCACTACCATCATATTACTTTGCTACTAAATACTTTGATGCAGATATTAAGTTTCCAGGTGTGGTTGAATTGACAACTCAGCTGCTAATACTTGAGAGTATTCTTTGGCTCCCCTTGTGTCGAATCAATAAATATGGGTTGAATACTTTACCCTCGAAAACTGTTGCGATCCCCTATACTTGTGGGTTATCACCCCCTGACTTGTTCCCGACTCCAACACATCTTATATATACCCAAACTTCCAGAAAGAAACCTAGATCGGGAGTTCCACTGCCAGAAGCCTTCGTAGCCACCATAAACCAATCTAGACCCGTTCCGGCACCCTGCCGGAGGGGAGGGATCCCTCTCCAGTGGCCATCTTCATCATCCCGATGCTCTCCATGATGAGGAGGGAGTAGTTCACCCTCGGGGCTAAGGGTATATACCAGTAGCTATGTGTTTCATCTATCTCTCTCGTGTTCTTAATTCAGAATGATCTTGATGTATCGCGAGCTTTGCTATTATAGTTGGATCTTATGATGTTTCTCCCCCTCTACTCTCTTGTGATGAATTGAGTTTTCCCTTTGAAGTTATCTTATCAGATTGAGTCTTTAAGGATTTGAGAACACTTGATGTATGTCTTGCATGTGCTTATCTGTGGTGACAATGGGATATCACGTGATCCACTTGATGTATGTTTTGGTGATCAACTTGCGAGTTCCATGACCTCGTGAACTTATGCATAGGGGTTGGCACACGTTTTCGTCTTGACTCTCCGGTAGAAACTTTGGGGCACTCTTTGAATTACTTTGTGTTGGTTGAATAGATGAATCTGAGATTGTGTGATGCATATCATATAATCATACCCACGGATACTTGAGGTGACATTGGAGTATCTAGGTGACATTAGGGTTTTGGTTGATTTGCGTCTTAAGGTGTTGTTCTAGTACGAACTATAGGATAGACCAAACGAGGGAATAGCTTCGTGTTATTTTACTACGGATTCTTGAATAGATCGATCAGAAAGAATAACTTTGAGGTGGTTTCGTACCTTACAATAATCTCTTTGGTTGTTCTCCGCTATTAGTGACTTTGGAGTGACTCTTTGTTGCATGTTGAGGAATAATTATATGATCCAATTATGTTATTATTGTTGAGAGAACTTGCACTAGTGAAAGTTGATATGTCTCTGTCGTATCTACTTTTCCAAACACTTTTGCCCTTGTTTTGGACTCTAACTTGCATGATTTGAATGGAACTAACCCGGACTGACGCTGTTTTCAGCAGAATTGCCATGGTGTTATTTATGTGCAGAAACAAAAGTTCTTGGAATGACCTGAAACTTCACGGAGATTATTTTTGGAAATAATAAAAAATACTGGCAAAAGATTAAGACCAGGGGGCCCACACCCTAGCCACGAGGGTGGGGGCGCGCCTGCCCCCTGGGCGTGCCCCCTACCTCGTGGGTCCCATGGAGCTCCTCCAACCTCAACTCCAACTCTATATATTCGTGTTCGGAGAGAGAAAAATCAAGGAGAAAGATTCATCGTGTTTTACGATATGGAGCCGCCGCCAAGCCCTAAACTCTCTCGGGAGGGCTAATCTGGAGTCCGTTCGGGGCTCCGGAGAGGGTAATCTATCGTGGTTCTAAGTCTGACAGTAGAATGGGGGGTAGGAATGCAGAGGTAAGATCCTAGCTATGGAGGAGTTGTACACGCGAGTTTTACGAGTTCAAGCCCTTCTCGGTGGAAGTAACAACCCTACGTCTCGGAGCCCGGAGGTGGTCGACTGGATTATATGTGTGTGAGTTACAGGGGGTGCGAACCCTTGTGCCTGTGGAGGGGGGTGGCTTATATAGAGTGCGCCAGGACCCCAGCCAGCCCACATCACAGAGGGTTTAAGGTACATTGAAGAAAGAACATTACTGGTAACGCCCACACTAAAGTGCTATAAATGACAATTAAGCCTATAAGTAAATGCCCGACCATTGCTCATGCAGAGTGGCTTTAGCTCTTCTGTCCGTCGAGTGACTTCTGCGATGGTTGAGTGACATTGATTCTTCCGAGTGGAATGTCTCTGGTCGAGTGGATGATGGTACCCTTTGAATGATCCTGGCTTTAGGGTGATGTCCTAGGGGAGGATGTCTAGGTCAGGTCTATGACCCTACCCTAGGTACATAGATTCATCATTAGCCCCCGAATGGTTCAGGGTTCGAGTGGAGAAGGAGTTGATAATCTCTCCGATTCAGCTTTCGTGCTTTGAGAATGTCTCGCCTAGAGGTCGAATGAACATTCATGATGGCTTCAACTGCTTGTTCAGTCGCCTTGATCCATTCTTGGTTTTGTCGAGTCAACTTTCGTTGTTAAGTTTCTAGTGTTGATATGGAAAAAATCTTCCGTCTGACGGTTGTTCTACCGTCTGCGGATTTCACGGGATTCGAATTTTAGGGAAGCGCACCGAGCGGGGGAGGCCGTAGTAATCAGGACGGATTAGGCAGGCTGCCTCGATCTCCGCACCACCTTTTTGCCACGTATCGCGCGCGCGACTGTTGCGGGATTTGATAAGATCGTCCGGGCCTACAAGTCAGTCACTCCGAAGTGACCTTATATAAGGCACCGGACCGGGGCTTTTGAATAGTGCGCCTCCATTCTTCTTCCTCCTCAGATTCCTCCGCTGCGCCTGCTTCTGCTCTCGGCGTCGTCGCCCCGCTCGAACTCGATTCGCTGCCATGGGGAAGGAGAAGACGGTGGCATTGGAGCGTGCGAAGAAGGCGACGACGAAGGCGAAAGGGAAGAAGACCAGCCGGGGTGGATCTTCGTCGAGGTCCGGCCTGCCGCCTGGCTGATCCAGGGAGACTGGATCCGCTCGACAATCAGTCAAGATGACATCGACGACCTGGTTGAAGGGGGACTGATCCCCCACGAATCGGCACGGCTCCCGGGGAACGAGACTGAGCCGCAACCGCAGGAGGGTGAGTGCGTTCTTCTTTCCACCCATGTCGAACGCGGGGTTTCTTTGCCTCCCCACCCTTTCTTGCGTAGTTTCTTGAACTTCTTTGGGGCTCAACTCCACTACTTTTCTCCAAACACCATCGTGTACCTTGCCGCTTTCGTGTCCATGTGCGAGAACTTCTTGGGTTGTCGACCAGACCGGGGTCTCTTCAAGCACATATTCACATGTCGCTCTCAGACGGTCAAGAAGGCAAACCCGATTGACAAGAGGACGGACGTGATACAGATGTGCGGGGGTCTTGGAATTCAAATGAGGAACAAAAGCACTTTCCCAACTATAATCCTTCTCGACTCGGTCCGGGGTTGGCAGTCGACCTGGTTCTACGGCAAGGACCAGCCGACTCCGGGCCAGTCAACTAGACTTCCCCCCTTTTCCATGGCCCGAGTGGAGAAACCCTCCACCTTGAGAGTGATCCCGGAGGAGAAGGCGCAGGTGAAGGTGTTGGTCAAGCGGGTTGTCCAACTTGTCCGTGACGGAGTGACCGGTATGGACCCGTTGGAGGTCTTCCTCAGTCGACGCATCCAACCACTCTAAGCTCGTGACCATCCGATGTGGATGTACTCGGGACTCGGGGATTCCACTCGGATCCACCCGAAGGATGTTACCGAGGACATGGTGGAGCAGTGGCTGAGGGGTATTACCGACAACAAGGATAATCCCTGAGGGTCCAGGAGGGTGGTTCCATTCGACCATTCGCGCCAGCCGAAACAGGTATGATTCTGCACTGTCGAGTGTCTTCTTGTTTTACTATGTAGCATCTTGTTGACGGTCGACTGTCTTTCTTTTATTCCTTGTCTTTCAGGCTCTTGTTGATATGTACTCAATGCCCAATGGAGTGAAGGAGCAAAATGTCGAGGGAGAGGCGAGCGGGGGCGAGAGTGGCGAGTGGCACTCGGATGCAGAGGAGGACGAGGAGAGTGACGACCCGAGTGACGAAGAAGAGGTCGACTCGCCTCCTCGCATAGAAAGGAGGTCCAAGCATGCTCACGACCCGACAAGCACCCCTGACCTGGTGGCCGCACCAACTGGGCAGTCTTCAAAGCACCCTCGGACGTCTTCTCCGGTGCCGACCGAGAAAGTATCGAAACAGCTCAAGACCGCGCCGCCTCCAGCACCGAAACCATTGAAGGTCGCATCCTCCAAACCGCCGAAGGCTTTGCCCAAAATCAAAGTGACCATTCCCACCATCTCTGGGTAACCATCTGACCTGATCCTTTGGTCGACTCAAGTAATAGAACATAACTGACTGAATGCTGACATTTGCAGTGCTGCTACTTCTAGAACTTCCTCCCGCCAATACCGAGACGAGGAAATGGAAGACGCGGTTACTTCCAACCCAGGTACAATTCTCGTGATCTTGTTCTTGATTATTTGGTCAATTAAATTCTGGCGATTCACTTGGGGTCGACTGGTTTATTTGCAGCCCCACCCAACGTTATCGAGCTTCCGGATGATGATGAAGATGTGGCCCCGAGGCCCAGAAAGAACAAAAAACTAGCGGCTGGCAAGACATCTCAGCCGGGACTGACAACAGAACCAACCGTCCAACAACCTGAAGATGCAGGTGGGGCCTTTGTAACTTTTGCCGTCCCATTGTCGAGTGAGTGCCCCGCACCGTCGATTGTACCAGTGTTGCCTTCAGCCGTCCAACCTCATGCCTCGGAGCTCCAAGATGCCGCATCTGGGCCGTTTGCTCCCTTCTTCACCAACTATCATGTTCCGGAAAACCAGTCGGACGCCGCTGTGAAGGCCATCCGTCAGGCTAGCGTGATGATGGAGCGGATAAAGACGGTGCACGACAACAGTCAGGATGCTTACGATGCCAGCGCGGCTCTTCAGGCCAATGTCCAGGTGAGTTGGCTTTCGACTGTCCTTGTTCTATTAGGATATGCTACCTGAAATATTTTCTTTCATACAATCTCTTATTGTTTGCATCGAGTCTGTACACCCACTGGGTGTTTTGTTGTCTTTAGTATTAGCGCTCTTCCACTCGGCCTGGTCGAGTGGGATCTGAACCGGTGGGGGCACGCTAAGTGCACCCACTGGGTATAGTCCCCGAGACCGCAGTCGACTGTGGGCAGTCGGCTGGGGTTTGAGTACTTATTTTCACTTTCCTTTCTTCCACTCGACCCGGGCGGACCGGCTGATCTGAACCAGTGGGGGCACGTCAAATGCACCACTGGGTGTAGTCCCCGAGACCGCGGTCGACTGCTGGCAGTCGGCCGGGGTCTGAATAGTTCTTCTCTCTTTCTTCTTCTTTTTTACTTGACCCGGGCGGACCGGTCGAGTGGGATCTAAATCAGTGGGGGCACGCCAAGTGCACCCGCTAGGTGTAGTCCCCGAGATCGCGGTCGACTGCGGGCAGTCAGCTGGGGTCTGAGTAAACTTTTAAGTTTTATTCACTCGGAAGTAAATAATCTTTGATCTTGTCGATTAATATGTCTTTTACCCTCTGCAGAAATCTTGTACTCTTATTTCCAAGTTCGCCAAATTTGAGGAGAAGCAGAGGCAACTCAACCTTGACTTGGAGCTGGCCCAATAAAAATTGAAGAAAGCTCAAGATGAAGCTGCTGGTATGGAAGGTAACTGCCTGTCGACTGCTCACGTCGATCATCCTTCAAAATATTCCTTCGATCTCTTGTTTGATCCGATTGCTTATTTTGCAAAGAAAATGAGGTTGGCTCTGGAGAAGAAGGACTTGGACCTTGCAGCTGCGCAGAAGGAGGCTCAAGATAAGACTGCCCTTGCTGACCAGAAGCTGGCTTCGGTCGGAGTGCTGGAAGAAGAAGTAAGCAAGCTGAAGTCCTCTCTCACTGAATCCAACTGAGAGGTAGCTCGTCTGAAGAAGGATAAGATGGCCCTGAATGAGAAGCTGGAATCCACGGCTCGTAAGAGAAATGACGTGGAAGCTTATCTGAGAACTCTTGCCAAGAAGCTCTTTCTTATGCTGGAAGGTACTCCTCCTAATCCGACTGCTTTACTGCTTGCAAGTTAGTCCAGTCCAATCGACTCATTAACTCCTTGACTGCAGAATTCTGCCAAAACTTTGACGAGGAGACTGGACAGATTGAGACGGGTTTGGACCCTATTATTTCTCCAGTCGGCGACGAGGCTGCCATGAATGTGCTTCGAATGGAATCCTGTGTCACCAGTGTTACAAGTTACCTCGCTCGTCTGAAGGTGGCAGTTTCACGGATCGACTCATCACTCTGGCCAAGGGCGACACTTCAAAATGACCTCGAGTCTCTGATGGCTCGCCTCAATGAGGTCCCTGGTCGAGTGCAAGAATGGAAGAAGTCCTTTGCCCGGTGTGGTGCTGACGTGGCATTGTCCTTGGTACGAGTCCACTGCAAGGAAGCCCGCGAAGATAAGCTAGCGGCGATCAAGGTCGCCAACACCAAAACACATGATTTCCAGTCCATTATGGAGACTTTCATCACTGCTGCCACTCGGATTGCAGATGGAATTGACTTGGACGAATTCGTCAAACCCGCCAGCCCTCCTCCCACCGAATGAACAAACTTTGAGATTTAAATCTGTCTTAAATTTGCCTCGGAATGCCGAGTGGTTACTGTAACCGTTAAACTCCCTCGGGCTCGATGCTCGAATACTTTTGATCCGTCGTCTAGAATTTTTAGGATCTGTCTAAACTTGGTTTATCTCTGAATATGCTTGTATTTGCCTTCGAGTGGGATTTGCTCTTTACTCTGAATAATCGTTCGACCTGTATCGCGTTGTCCTCGTGAACAGGAGTGGAGAGTACATTGTATTTGTGGTGCAGCTCCGAAGGAGAAGGTTGCAGTCGACCTGCACCTCGTCGTCCTTGCGGATGGTGATGGAGCGTACATTGTATTTGTGGTGCAGCTCCAAAGGAGAAGGTTGCAGTCGACATGCACCTCGTCGTCCTTGCGGATGGTGATGGAGCGTACATTGTATTTGTGGCGCAGCTCCAAAGGAGAAGGTTGTAGTCGACCTGCACCTTGTTGTCCTTGTGGATAAGGACGGACTTTAAACCTTAGGCGAGTACTGGACTGCAGCTAAGCCTCCGAGTCGGAGGGTCGTCCACCACTCGGTAGGATTTTTTAAACTTAGGCGAGTACTGGACTGCAGCTAAGCCCCCGAGTGGGAGGGTTGCTCACCACTCGGTAGGATTTTTTAAACTTAGGCGAGTACTGGACTACAGCTAAGCCTCCGAGTGGGAGGGTTGCTCACCGCTCGGTAGAATTTTACAAACTTAGGCGAGTACTGGACTGCAGCTAAGCCCCTGAGTGGGAGGGTTGCTCACCACTCGGTAGGATTTTACAAACT
>NC_041390.1:112102459-112133298 GCF_002162155.2 Triticum dicoccoides
CCTGAGTGAGAGGGTCGCTCACCACTCGGTAGGATTTTACAAACTTAGGCGAGTACTAGACTGCAACTAAGCCCCCGAGTGGGAGGGTTGCTCACCACTCGGTAGGATTTTTCAAACTTAGGCGAGTACTGGACTGCAGCTAAGCCCCCGAGTGGGAGGGTTGCTCACCACTCATTAGGATTTTTCAAACTTAGGCAAGTACTGGACTGTAGCTAAGCCTCCGAGTGGGAGGGTTGCTCACCACTCGGTAGGATTTTTCAAACTTAGGCGAGTACTAGACTGCAGCTAAGCCCCCGAGTGGGAGGGTTGCTCACCACTCGGTAGGATTTTTTTAAAACTTAGGCAAAACGGATTCGCAGCTAAGCCTCCGAGTGGGAGGCTTGCTCACCACTTGGTAGGATTTTTTTTTAAAATTAGGCGAAACGGATTCGCAGCTAAGCCACCCGCTGGGGGATTTCAGACGCAAATAAAAGCAACAATAATCGTCTAAGAAGACTGTAAAGCTCTTGTCTTTGATAAGCAAATTACAAAGGTACTTCTTATTACATTTTATTCGAATGGGTACTTAATTAAGAGTAAAAGGGGCGGAGCAACTCCGCATTCCAAGCCCATGGCTCGTCCTTCTTATGATCGACATTGTAAAGGTGGTATGCTCCGTTGTGGGGCACTCTGGTGACAATGAAGGGGCCTTCCCAAGCAGGAGCGATCTTGTGTGGTTTCTGCTGATCCACTCGAAGAACCAAGTCTCCCTCTTGAAAGGCTCGACCTTTCACATTTCTGGCGTGGAATCGACGCAAGTCTTGCTGATAAATGGTCGACCGGATCAAGGCCATCTCTCTTTCCTCCTCTAGGAGGTCGACTGTGTCCTGCCGAGCTTGCTCTGCTTCATCTTCAGAGAAGAGCTCGACTCGTGGTGCATTATGAAGCAAGTCACTCGGTAGAACAACTTCAGCTCCATAGACCAAGAAGAATGGAGTTCAACCAGTCGACCGATAGGGAGTTGTCCTCAATCCCCTGAGAACTGATGGAAGTTCATCAACCCAAGCGCCTGCTGCATGCTTGAGATCTCGTATCAGTCGGGGTTTCAATCCTTTGAGAATCAGGCCATTTTCTCTCTCTGCTTGTCCATTCGACTGGGGATGGGCGACTGAAGCATAGTCGACTCGCGTGCCTTGGGAGGCGCAGGAGGCTCTGAACTCATCTGAATCGAAGTTCGATCCATTGTCAATGATGATACTGTGTGGAACTCCGTATCTGAACGTCAATTCTCTGATGAAGCTGACTGCAGTACTAGCTTCAAGATTCTTGATAGGCTTGGCTTCAATCCACTTGGTAAACTTGTCGACTGCTACAAGCACGTGAGTGAAGCCGCTCCTACCAGTCCTCAGCGGTCCAACCATATCTAATCCCCAAATAGCAAAGGGCCAGACGACTGGAATGGTCTTCAAGGCTGATGCAGGTTTGTGGGACATATTGGAGTAAAACTGGCAGCCTTCACATCTGTCGACTATATCTTTCACCATTCCATTTTCTCGTGGCCAATAAAATCTAGCTCGGTATGCTTTAGCCACGATGGTCCTAGAGGACGCATGGTGGCCACAGGTCCCCGAGTGGATGTCGTTGAGGATCGCTAGACCTTCTTCCGGGGTTATGCATTTCTGGCTGACTCCGGTTACACTTTCCCTGAACAGTTGTCCTCTTATCACAGTAAAGGCTTTGGATCGACGGACGATCTGTCGAGATTCTTCTTCATCCTCTGGGAGTTCCTTCCTCAGGATATACGCGATGTATGGCACTGTCCAGTCGGGAGTAATAACCAAAATATCCATGATTAGGTCGACCACGGCTGGAATCTCGACTTCAGTCGGATCGGTGTCACTCTTTGGCTATGGGGGATCTTCAGTGAAGGGATCTTCTTGAACTGAAGGTGCATGAATATGCTCCAGGGACACATTACTCGGAATGGCTTCTCTCTTGGAGCCTATCTTTGCTAAATCATCAGCTGCTTGATTTTTCAGTCGGGGTATATGATGGAGCTCTAACCCCTCAAACTTCTTTTCCAACTTCCTCACCGCGTTAAAGTAGCCATTCATGGCTGGGCTTCTAACGTCCCACTCCTTCATCACTTGATTGACTACCAAATCTGAGTCTCCACAGACCATGAGGCGATGGACACCGAGTGAGATGGCCATACGTAACCCATATAAGAGTGCTTCATACTCTGCTTCGTTATTCGAGGAATCAAAATGAATATGGAGGACATATCTGAGCTTATCTCCTCGGGGGGATACCAGTACCACCTTAGCACCGGAACCATTCAGCATCTTAGAACCATCAAAGAACATGGTCCAGTGCTCCGAGTGAACTTGAGTCGGTAGTTGCTGTTCGATCCACTCGGCAAGGAAATCCGCTATTTCTTGGGACTTGATAGCTTTCTTTGCTTCGAACTTGATATCTAAGGGAAGGAGTTCAATCGCCCACTTTGCCACTCGACTAGTTGCATCTCTGTTGTTTAGAATCCTTGATAATGGAGCGTCACTGACGACTATAATGGAGTGGTCAGAGAAGTAATGTGCAACCTTCTTCGTGGTCATATAAATCCCATAAACAAGCTTCTGATAATGTGGATATCTTTGCTTTGATGGAGTGAAAACTTCAGAAACATAGTGTACTGGGCGCTGAACTTTGTAAGCTTTTCCTTCTTCTTCCCGCTCGACCGTAAGAACTGTACTGATGACTTGTCCAGTGACTGCAATCTAAAGCAGTAAAGGCTCTTTGCTGATTGGAGCAGCAAGCACCGGCTGGGTGGAAAGCAGGGATTTAAGCTCTGCAAATGATGCATCAGCTTCAGGAGTCCACATGAACTTATCTGACTTCTTCATCAGTCGGTAAAGAGGCAGTGCCTTTTCACCGAGGCGAGAAATGAATCGACTTAGGGCGGCCAAACAACCAGTAAGCTTCTGGACATCATGCACACGCACAAGACGTTTCATCCGGAGTATGGTACCCACTTTCTCTGGGTTAGCATCGATCCCTCGTTTGGAAATGAGGAAACCGAGTAATTTTCCGCCTGGAACTCCAAACATGCACTTTGATGGATTAAGCTTGATACCATACCTTATGAGGTTGGCAAAGGTTTCAGCAAGGTCAGCCAGCAGGTCGGAACCTTTACGTGACTTGACCACAGTGTCATCCATGTATGCTTCTACATTTCGACTGATCTGAGTGAGTAAACACTTCTGAATCATCTGCATGAATGTGGCTCTAGCGTTCTTCAAGCCGAATGGCATAGTGACATAACAGAAGCACCCAAACGGGGTGATGAAAGCTGTTTTTATCTCATTGGGTCCATACAGACGGATCTGATGATACCCGGAATAAGCGTCCAAAAAGGACAAACGCTCACACCCCACAGTCGAGTCGACTATTTGGTCGATGCGAGGGAGAGGAAAGTGATCTTTCGGGCAGGCCCGATTGATATGTTTGAAGTCAATGCACATGTGAAGTGAATCGTCCTTCTTTGGGATCATGACAACATTAGCTAACCACTTGGAGTGATAAATCTCTCGGATAAACTCAGCCGCTAGGAGCCGAGCTACTTCTTCACCGATTGCCTTTCTCTTCTGTACGGCGGACCGTCGAAGATGTTCTTTTACTGGTTTCACTTTTGGGTCGACTCGCAAATGGTGCTCAGCCAGTCCCCTGGGAACACCTGGCATGTCAGAAGGTTTCCATGCAAAGATGTTCCAGTTCTCACAGAGGAATTGGATGAGCGCTTCTTCCTATTTGGAGTCGAGTGTTGCTAAAATGTGAGTCGGAGCAGCATTGGGATCCATGGGGTGAATATGAATCGGCTTCGTTTTGCTAGACGACTGGAATGCTGAATTTGTGGCAGGCTTCTTAGCTCGCAACAAATCACTCAGATCTATATTTTTTTGATACTCCTGCAATTCCACTACTGCCATGTGTGCATCAGCGATCTTTGAGCCCTTCTGGAAGCACTCTTCAGCCTTCTTTCGATTGCCAGTGATAGTGATCACCCCTTTAGGACCAGGCATCTTCAATTTGAGGTACACGTAACATGGTCGAGCCATAAAACGTGCATAAGCCGGCCTGCCCAGAATAGCATGATAAGCACTCTGGAAATCCACGACTTCAAATGTCAACTTTTCTTTGCGGTAATTCTTGGAATCCCTGAAAACTACATCAAGGGCGATCTGGCCGAGTGACGCAGCCTTCTTGCCAGGAATAACTCCATGGAAACTCATATTGCTTTCACCGAGTCTGGACATCGGAATTCCCATTCCTTTCAACGTCTCTGCATACAGTATATTCAGACCACTGCCACCATCCATCAGAACCTTAGTCAATTGAGTGCCTTCGACTACTGGGTCGACCACCAGTGCTTGCCTCCCAGGAGTGGCTATGTGCGCTGGGTGATCGGACTGGTCGAATGTAATGGCAGTCTGAGACCATTTCAAATAACTGGGTGTCACTAGAGCGACCATATTCACTTCTCTGTTGATGACTTTCAGTCGACTCTTACTCTCAACATCAGCGAAAATCATCAGAGTGTAATTGACGTGGGGGTAACCATCATCGTAATCTTCCTCATCCTCAACTTTGTCCGTTTCCTTCTCCTTTTCCTTGGGTTGTTTCTCTCGGAGTTGCTGGATTAGGAGTCGACATTGTCGAGTGGTATGCTTCGGGTAAATGAAATTACCCTCTTCATCTTTCTTAGTGTGAATGTGTGATACGTCTCCATCGTATCTACTTTTCCAAACACTTTTGCCCTTGTTTCGGACTCTAACTTGTATGATTTGAATGGAACTAACCCGGACTGACGCTGTTTTCAGCAGAATTGCCATAGTGTTGTTTTATGTGCAGAAAACAAATATTCTCGGAATGACCTGAAACTCCACGAAACATCTTAGAAAAAATAATAAAAAATCCTCACCAAAGATGAAGACCAGGGGGCTCACACCCTGTTCACGAGGGTGGGGGGCGCCCCCCCTAGGGTGCGCCCCCTACCTCGTGGGCCCCCTGGATGCCCTCCGACGCCAACTCCAACTCTATATATTTGCTTTCGGAGAGAAAAAAATCAGGGAGAAGAAATCGTCACGTTTTACGATACGTAGCCGCCGCCAAGCCCTAAAACCTCTCGGGAGGGCTGATCTGGAGTCCGTTCGGGGCTCCGGAGAGGGGGATTCGTCGCCGTCGTCATCATCAACCATCCTCCATCACCAATTTCATGATGCTCACCGCCATGCGTGAGTAATTCCATCGTAGGCTTGCTGGACGGTGATGGGTTGGATGAGATTTATCATGTAATCGAGTTAGTTTTGTTAGGGTTTGATCCCTAGTATCCACTATGTTCTGAGATTGATGTTGCTATGACTTTGCTATGCTTAATGCTTGTCACTAGGGCCCAAGTGCCATGATTTCAGATCTGAACCTATTATGTTTTCATCAATATATGAGTGTTCTTGATCCTGTCTTGCAAGTCTATAGTCACCTATTATGTGTTATGATCCGTTAACCCCGAAGTGACAATAATCGCGACCACTCCCGGTGATGACCATAGTTTGAGGAGTTCATGTATTCACTATGTGCTAATGCTTTGTTCCGGTTCTCTATTAAAAGGAGGCCTTAATATCCCTTAGTTTCCAATAGGACCCCGCTGCCACGGGAGGGTAGGACAAAAGATGTCATGCAAGTTCATTTCCGTAAGCATGTATGACTATATACGGAATACATGCCTACATTACATTGATGAATTGGAGCTAGTTCTGTGTCACCCTATGTTATGACTGTTACATGATGAACCGCATCTGGCATAATTATCCATCACTGATCCGGTGCCTACAAGTTTTCTATATACTGGTTTATGCTTATTTACTTTCCCGCTGCTACTGTTACAATCACTACAAAATACCAAAAACATTACTTTTGCTGTCTTTACTTTTGTTGTTGCTACCACCACTATCATATTACTGTGCTACTAAACACTTTGCTGCAGATACTAAGTTTCCAGGTGTGGTTGAATTGACAACTCAGCTGCTAATACTTGAGAATATTCTTTGGCTCCCCTTGTGTCGAATTAATAAATTTGGGTTGAATACTCTACCCTCGAAAGCTGTTGTGATCCCCTATACTTGTGGGTTATCAATGTGGCATGGTAAATCTAGAACATCATTTCCATCTTGATCCTTTACTTTCTTGGGGTTCCACGGTTCTTTGGGTTTCCCTTTGAACTTTCCTTTAGTCCCGGCTAAGGCTTCTCCAGGAGCAGCTGGCCCGGCTTTGCGCTTCTGCTTCCGACTGGAGTTCCCTCCTCCGGTTTCGTGAGCGACTGTTTTGTGCTTGCCACTTCGGAGTCGGTCTTCCTCTTCACCATTGGCGTATTTGGTGGCAATCTCCATCATCCGAGTCAGAGTCATATCTCCTATCTGACCGAATTTCAAATTCAATTCCTGATACTTAACGCCTTCTTTGAAGGAAAAAATTGCTTGGTGATCTGACACATTCTCCACTGTATGGTGTAATGTGATCCACCTCTGGATATAATCTCTCAGAGTTTCAATCGGTTTCTGAACGCAACACTGTAATTCTGTCAGCCCTGCTGGCCGTTTGCAAGTACCTTCAAATGTTCTGACAAATACCTGGGCAAGATCTTCCCAAGTATAAATACTACCAGGCACTAACTGATTCAACCATGCTCTGGCCGAGCCCTCTAACATCAAAGGGAGATGTTTCATGGCAACTTCATCATTGCCACCACCAATCTGTACAGCCACTCGGTAATCCTCAAGCAAAGTGTTAGGCTTGGACTCACCAGTGAACTTACTGACTCCAGTCGCCAGCCTGAAGTTGGGAGGAATCACCGCAGCCCTGATGGCTCTGCTGAAGCACTCTGGACCTGAGACATGCACTCTGCTGTTGGTTGGAAAATCTCTGTCGTGGCCTTCTCTATGAGCTCTGTTTCTGTCAACCAGACCCTGAACGAAATAGATCTCGCATCAAAGCCCGATTCTCTGGGGTCGACTGGAATCCTTCGCCCACCACTATGAGGACGTCTGTCATCATGCTGCCGAGGCACGTATGACCCACTCCTTGGGGGAGGCGTGGGCACTTGACGACGATCATCATGATCGAGTCGGTGATCATACTGCTCATGGTTTCTGTACTGATCTCGCCGGTTCCCATGTCCCTCACGCCTCGGGGGCGATCTCGGGCTAGGAGAACTACAAAAAAAATACACTTCCGTGATGATACGTGTTTGTCATAGTAGGTCGCTTTTTTTGTCATGCATGTACATCCATGACAAATTTATGATAGAATCAAGATAGTCATACCTGTGCTATCGTAGAAGTGTTCCATGACATTACCAAAATTATCATCACGGAAGTGTCCACTTCCATGACGATAAATCGCGCGTCACAGAAGTGCTTTCGTCAAGGGTGACCGACACATGGCATCCACCGTAACGGAACGACGTTAAGCTATTGTGTCGGGTTTTGGATCCGATAACCCGTTAACAGCCCCGACCAATGGGAAATTTCCATGTGTAAAATTCTTATTGGACATACGAAACACGTGTCAACTCGTCAGTGGGTCAGATAGGCACCTATGATACGTCGACACGTGGCACGACCCAACAGAGGCCCATTCCTATGAAAAGGCCGGCCCGTTTGACTTGGTCAAAAGGTGGCGGGCCGGCCCATGGAAAGCTGTTAATAGCCTGTTCACATATAGCCCATTTACAGCCCGCTAACCCAAGGCCCGTTACGCCCTATCCGAATTAGGCCCAGTAGCGTCATCTGGGCCATCCAATATGATTCCAGCCCGTTTTCACTTCTGGCCCATGTATGGCCCATGACGTCTTTCGGCCCATATGAGGCCCTATGTAACACTTGGCCTATTAACGGCCGGTGGTGAAACTGGCCCGTAATGAACAGTGTATCACTTTATACCCATTAATGGCCCGTTATTCTGTTGGGCCGTTTCCATCCCATGTTATCTTTCGGCCTTCTCAGAGCCCATTTATTCTTGGGCTCATTTCCAGCATTCGTTTACTTACGGCCCGTTACTGTCATTTTCTGCTTGTGGGTCAAATTCAGCCCGTGGTTATAGTCGGCCCGTTTATGGTCCGTTAATATGTTGGGCCATTTTCATAGCGTCATCAAATACGGCCTATTACGATGTCCCGTTACGGTCGGCCCATGAACGGACGATTCCAACTCTAGCCCGTTTACGGCCATAATGCGGCATGTTATTGGCACATGTTTGGCCAATCGATCATACGGCCCGTATAAGGCCCATTGATGATACGGCCCGTAGAAGGCCCATTGTTTCTACGGCCCGTAGAAGGCCTACTGTTTCTACGGACCATAGAAGGCCCACTGTTTCTACGGCCTGTAGGAGGCTCAGTGTCACTACAGTAAATATTAGCCCATGGTTATTGTGGCCTAGTTTTAAAAAATAGGTTATTGCAGCCACTAGTTAACCGCGGAAAAAGAACTACAATGACTACAAGCAAACAAATAAACAAGACAACAAGGAAATAAATAAGCAAGCAACTAACACTAGGCTATCACGGCTATTACACATATTACATCCACTGGGCATCAAAGTTTGCCACCAGTGCAAATATAGGGAACAAAGCAGCATATCGTATACACTGGCCGTCAAAATTGGCCACCAGTGCAAATAAACACGGCAGCAAAACAAGAGCATAACTGAAACAACTTCAGAAGAGCTCAAGAAACGTTATCCTGGGTATCCACCATGCTGGCAATAAGCTTAGCAAGCTGATTAGCTTTGTCCTATTTGGCGCTAAAATCCTCCAACGCTTGCTGTTGCACCAAAAAGTATGCATCTGAATGCTCCAGGGACTTCCGCAGTCCTTCTGCTTCTTGTCGCAGCACAACTGAATGATGTCTTTCAGCTTGTAGTCGAGACTCAAGAAACCGAACTGATTCAGACAGTGAGTTTGAATAGCTTGTGCAAGTGGTAGTGGCCAGTAACTCCAACACTAAACCAAGACAGGATGTGTCATTATCCTGAACCTTATCTGCATTACTTCCTTTACCGTTGCTTAATAAGGCACTCTTCCCCAATATTCTGTCACCATTCTAAAAGAAGAAACAAGCAGACACATAACAAGTTTAGCATGTACTAGTATATGAAACTCATTTCGGTGAACCACTTCATTAGTAAGGTGGACAGGATTAAACTACCAAGTCTTCTATTGCCAAGTACTAGTACATAATAAAAGCATCAATTGAACATATATCTATGTCCTACGGTAGCAATGGAATCTTAAATTAGAACAGTTGTTCTTCAGGTTTAGGCACTTGTTCTACATGAACAAAGTACAGTAAGACGCAAGAATATAATACTTAAAAATAGAAAATGAGCTCATAGACCTTACCACATTCTTGGTTCGGGACCAGTACAGAATAAGGCGTTCCCAGTCATCATCCAGTAAATGTGTCTCAGGAGAACGTAAGGGAATTTGATGAGTTTCTTTGCCGGTGAAGTACGTTTTCTTTAGGTAATTCAGGTACTGCCACCAAGCATTCTTGAAGATAGCAGAGGTATTAGCACAGGTTACCTCATCCTAAGTTTCCAAATCGGTCCTTCTCTATAGAGAAAAATGGGAAAATTTTCTGTATTATAACCATCATGGAGGTAGGATGTATGGGATGAAGCAAAGTAATTGCCATGAATAACATTACTTACACATAACTCTTGGACAAACACCTGCAACTGGCATTTTCCTTCATCTTCAGTATAATATTTCCAAGATGGGAAGATACGCACATACGATTTAACAACATCAAATGCGATAGATGCTAAACTACGACTAGCTGGTTGTGCTTCCTCCACATGAATAGGCGTACTAACTGGTGGAGTTGGGGTTCGCCGTGATAGTACTGGCCCTTTGGGCACTGGAGCTGCCTTACTAACTGCTCTTGTTTGGGAGCTCTGTGGTGGAGATGGTGTTGTGTCAACATGAACTGGGTTACTATCGGCTGGGGTTGGGGTTAGATTGGGTGAAGCTGGTTCTCTGTCCATCGTAGTAGGGGTACAATCTGCGAGAGTTTGGGTTATGTGTGGTAGGGCTGGTTCTTGTGCATGTACAACCGAGGTGCTATCTCCACCAAGAGGTAGCACTGTTTTATTTGAAGACCGTGTTTTTAGTCCGCTAGATACTAGTATCACCCGCTCCAATTCAAATGGCTGACAAACAGGAAACATAGTTGAATGTACAGACATTGTATGAGAGACAGATGCAATAGATAGTGTGGAAAAAAGAGGGCATGAAATAGTTGACATGTATATTGTTTAACTAAAATGGATAACATGACATAATTTCACATATATGATGTCTATCTAAACCGGATAGCATAGCATAACATAATTCAAAGATATGATGAATAACTAAACAGGATCGCATGACATAATTCACCTACATGTTATCTAAGTAATCAGGATTGCATCATTTAATTCACATATGTGATTTATATGCTAAACAGAGGGCATTCGATATGATGTCTGAACCAAGAACATGGTGTTGAATATTGTGTATATGATGTCTAAACTATGCAATGCAAGACACCGTATGCATGATATGAGTAGTATAACCGTGCCAAGTTAGAGCATACACCTCAGTGGGGGAATAGGACTGGTCATCTGTCTCTGAATCCATCTCTGAGGAGCTATCGAGACCCAACAAGAGATCTGCTTCGACAGGTAGCACTGTCTGCTCTGAAGGCCTTGTTTTCACTCTAG
This sequence comes from Triticum dicoccoides, assembly GCF_002162155.2. Lineage (NCBI taxonomy): Eukaryota > Viridiplantae > Streptophyta > Magnoliopsida > Poales > Poaceae > Triticum > Triticum dicoccoides. The sequence continues at coordinate 112,113,257 of NC_041390.1, forward strand.
ATTTTTCCATCTCCCACCCAAATGGCTGATTCACAGGAAGAGTAGTTTAATGTACAAACATTGTCGACAAATGGAAATGTAATGAAGAAAAGGATGGGCGAGATATCATTCAAATATATGATGCCTGGTTAAACAGGATGGCATTGCACATTTCACATATATTATGGCTGGCTAAAAGACATGAGACTGCATAATTCCCATATATGATATAGAAACTAAACATGTGGCATTACAGAACATGTCTAAACTAAGCAGATGACATGTATGATGTCAAAAGTAGGCACTGCAAGGCAACATATGCATGATATGACTAACATCGTCATGCCAAGGTAGAGCAAACACCTTGGGGGTAAATAGGAGTGGTCAGCGGCGTCCGAATCCGCCTCAGAACAGATATCTTCCTCTGGATTAGTATCTGGAGAGAGGGGTGGGGAGGGTTTGCCATTGAACCCACCATGGAGCGATGTCTGCATGACATTGTATTGCCGCGCAAAACTCTTCTCTTTTTCTCTACATGTTTAGCATGACTGTTTACAATATCTGACATGCATACGAAAAAAAATATGGTGAGATTATGTAAGGAGAACATGTAGAAATTTAGAGTGATGGTAACAACCAGTGGATCGATGTTTTTCCGTTGAACCAAAATAGCCCTAATGGATTGACGTGAATGTATAGTAATAAGTGATGCAACAAGTGTACAACCTCTTTGCCATAGACGTGTCGACCTCAGCATCATTGGGTTGGTCGCTGAAGCAGTTGAGGCAGAGGTGGCTATCGGAGGTGTGGAGGAAGATGTGAGGAATCTGTAGACGGCGTCCAGGGCACTGCTCTGTTGTGATGGATCGTTCTGTCATTGGAGCAGCTCCGGTGAGCCGTAAGACGTCAAGGCTGAAGCAGCACAAGACAGACATCGTCAATCTCAAGTGGGATTCTAATAGCATCTCCAATAGATGATGTAAAATGGATGTAAAATTAACATCACCAAAAACCACCTGACTACAATAGATGAGGTAAAAACGGTTGACTCTGAACTTAACTGTCGAAACTGAAATTTACTGTGGAATCTGAATGCTACTGTCAAAACTGAACGCAATGGTAGCAGAGAGGCACTTGACATGTAGTTTAGGGAGGGCCTGCCGTTCATCTTCAACCTGCACCCCCCTGAGCCGCTAGCCACCACCGGCCGAACCGCCGGCCCCACTGCCGCCACGCCGCCCCGAAACAACTCTCCACCGCCGCCCCGGCCAGCCCTCTAGGCCCCCCGCCCCCACCCTGAACCCTAAGATAGATAGTGGGGTACCTCTCCGGCGAGCCCCCGTCCCCGCTGCGGGTGGTTCTTCCTTAACTTCGGTGAGCCCCCCCAACCCCTGAAAATCGACTGAACCAAAAGTCGATTCAGTCGACTGAAGTGTGGCTTAATTGGAGCAGAGCAGCAGCACGAGCGAGGGGGAGAGTAGCAGCAGCAGTTGGGTGAGCGAGCCATCGAGCGAGAGCTGGAGCAGCAGCAGCAGATCCGGCTGGTATGGACGCCTCCGCCAAAGGGGCCTCGCACTGGGGGAGAGCCGCCATGGAGATGTCGCCCGCGGCGCCGGCTTCAAGGTAGCCGCTCCATGGGGGTGTGGGATGGAGCACCGTCGGCGCCGGGAGGTCGAGTTAAGGAGAAGGTGCGATGCGATGAGTGTACAACCTCTTTGGTGGCGCCGAGTTGGCCTCGGCTTCGTCCGAGGAGTCGGTGAGGATGATGCGGTTCCGGTGGAGCAGGTTAAGGCGGCCCTATGGGGATGGAGCAGTCGCGATAGACGAGGCGATCATCGGAGCAGCTCCTTGGAGGTGGAGGACGGGGCGACTGAACTAGCGGGACGGCGAGATGGACGAGGGATCCTCATCCCGGGAGGTGGACGAGGGACGTCGAGTTGTTGCGGTGGACGACATCGTCGAGGAAGAGGCTCCGGCTGGGCAGCGGTGATGTGGCGGACGGAGGAGGGTGGGGTTTCGCGGCTGGAGCGGAGAGGTTATGGCGGCCTGGGATTTCGAATGGCGAAAAGGGGGCGATGGGAGGGGGTGAAGCATGACTTAGGAACGCGCTTGTCCAAAATGTAGGGTGTGTTACAAAAGTACCCCCCACCGATTTGAACTAGCGGCCCTTTCGGCTCAGGGTTAGAAGGGGGATTTCGCGTGTCGGGATTTGGCAGCTGGAGGGAGTTTTCGCGCGCGTTGTAATATTGGTATAGCAAGACGCGGGTTGTGAAGGCGCTAGTTTTGGGAGCACGATATCTGAATTTTCGGGATATAACAAGACGCGGGTTGAATTTTAGGGACAAGCCTAACGTGTAGTAATATTGTACTTGTACGTACCAAATCAATTCGCACTTCCCTCAACCAAAAAGAAAACGAAAAAAATAAAACTATTCACACCACACAAAGAGAGAGTCTTGCCCCGTTTTACTATACAAATGCTATTCAAAGCTACTCCCTCCTTCCATCTATATAGGGCCTAATGCGTTTTTCGATGCTAACTTTGACAAAATATTAGAGCAATGATATATGACATGCAACTTACACAAAGCACACCGTTAAATTCGTCTGTGAAAGGTTCTTTCAATGATATAATTTTCACGTTGTGCATGTCATGTACTATTAATCTTGTCAATAGTCAAAGGCGGTCTTAAAACTCTCATTACGCCCTATATAGATGGAAGGAGGGAGTATGAATCCATGTTATGTCTGATTAATTTTTATCGCTTGCTGTATAATGCATGTAACCTACTCATACCAACATTTTAGTGCATTCCAAATGTCTATACTACCGCTGCAACTCGAACTAAATTTGAATTCGTTTCTCTATTTCAATAAGAATCTACAATCATGATTGTTGCCAACTTCAACCATCATAGTTTCCTTGCTATCCGCCAGATATAAATCAGACGGCCTATAATGCAGGATGGCAGGCACACCATCATCAACAACTCCGTTTTTATAAGAGTAGAGATAAAATATATTAAATGTAGTATACCATGTTCATAACCACACCATGTGTATCACTGTTATATATATTCACACATCCGTCGGTTTGAAACACTATGATAAATTCTTCAAATATCCGAATTCGCTTTTTATAATGAAGTATATATGATCTCTATTCGTCTTTTACACCCACACAACCCTCTTATCTTTTGTAGCTAGCGCTAACTTTCTCTTGTGCATGCACACGCCTGCATCCCTCTCACGCTCCCTCAGCATTCTCTAGCTCCATCGTGCAAATTTGTCTTTTCACTTTAGGTCCTTCACCCATGGTGTGTGTAGGCCCCCAGCTCCTTGTTTACGGCACACATCGATCGATATGCCTCTCTAGCCAGGTGTGCCTATCACAAACACAAGCTTCCCCTCTTCTCTTGTCACCGTACATGCCTCACTCACACCACTCTTTTCATCGTTCTCGTACTCGCACACTCCTCCCCCTCGATATAGTATGCCTCTCGTACCACCACCTACATGCATCCCTCTCTCTCTATCCTTCTCCTCATGCCTCATTTGCTTCTAACACACACATGCATGTATACCGATCGATCTCCCAACATATACCTAGATCGACTTTAACTACCCCCCATCGATCGACGTACCTCACAAGTTATGTCTCTCCTTTCTCTTAAAAAGGGCGATTGATCTTCCTATGTAGTTACGTCTACTTACCACAGCCACATCGTCCCCCTCATCATTCGTGCATGCCTCCTGACCCGTCTCTCACACGCACGTGCACATAAAACAAGCAGCCATCTCCTCTCTTATTGATATTGTGGGCATGCCCTCCGTTTGTCTAGCAAGCCTATCCCACCATTTGTTAGAAGCAACTCCACTACCACCCCCTCCAACACTCTAGCTCTGTCTCTCTCCCAACCTTACATCTCCTGCACATATGCATGGATGCCGATCGATCTTCCTTAATACATGAGGCAGATCGATCTCCTTAATACATGAGGTAGGCCTCTCTCCTCCTCCACACATATACCAGCCATTGTACCTCTATAGTTAATTGGGCCTCCCTCTTCCCCCACCACACACCGATAATCGAGCGCTGCAGGTAGGTATCCATGCCACAGAGACAAACTGCACATGTCCCATCTCACGTTCCAGTAGGCCAACCACTCTATATCTTTGACGTGGGCACACACAAATTCGATGGCACTCTTTATCGATCGCGCGCGCGCACACACACACATCATCCCTCTCTTCGATTCTATGGACACCTCAAGCCGATGATACCTCCACACTCTTCTCGTGGATCGCCCCCTCTATATATATGTTATATCCAGGACTCTATTTCACACACATGGCATATGTTAAAAAAATTTGATTGACCCCCCCCCCCACAAAAAAACTCTCAAGAACCCACACACTATGTCTCTCTAGCTTTGTATCTCTCTCACACAACCCCACGTAGGTGGTGTATGTATACAAGAAGAGAATAGGTGCACCGTGCACGTACTCACACTTCGTGCCCAGCCACACCCGCGCGGGTACACGGTGGAGCTCATTTCTTTATGAAATGGCAGCCCACGTGCTAATTTGAATGCTTGTAGCGGTTGTTTACCTAGGGAGGTAGTGTACCACGCGTGCACGAAACAAAGTTCGACTTGACACATTATTTTTAAATAAAGTTATAGCGCTCAATGGCACGTACACAGAATATAAAACGTTTTTTATGGAGGAAAAGGTAGTCCGCTCTTCAGAGTATCTCACACAAGGCTCCGGTGGCCTCTCTCTCTCAACGTTGGTCACTGATCCGGCCGTATCCCGTCCGCCAGGGGAAAGGGAGTGCGGTGGCCTCTCTCTCTCTCACCGTTGGTCACTGATCCGGCCGCATCCCGTCCGCCGGGGGAAAGGGAGGAAGTGCATCGTTTCTCCGTTCGACGGCGCCGAGGCAGCACGTCCCGATCTGCGATACACGTTGTTCTCTCTGACCAAGCTCCGGCGCGGCAGGGCCTACGCCACCTGCTCGCAGATTCCGCCCGCCGCCGCTCACCTAGTTACATCCCGACGACCTCCAGGTATCCCCTCCGGCCTTGCTCCACTGCCCGTTTTCCCATGTCGCTGCATGTGGATCTTCCATAGTTCTTTGCCCAAAACGTAGCTCGTCCGGCGTACTTTCCATATTGCATTCTCGTCCTCACACCGTTTTAGACAAACACAACCGTGTTGTTATCTTCCCTTAGGATAAGGAATATGCTTCTTTTTTGTCGTCGCATGTGTCATCAACTGTTATTGGCCAGTAATTGTTTCCTTTCTACCTCTTTTTTGCAAACAGGGCTATCCATTTCACGTCGTTGCTATTGCGACCTTTTGGTGAACTGCACAAATCACTTTTTTCTTAAGAGTGTTTTGTGCAGTTGTACTAAAATGTCACACGGGCAACGTCTCTACATTTCAGTGCGACTGTACAAAGGGAGATTGGTTTTGCTCTATCCTCCTCATCCAACTCCGAGCCTAATCTTCTCCAACTAGTTAGTATTAAGAGAGACTGCAAAGGTGACCGACTTCTATTTGTGCGTTTATTGTTTCATCAGCAGTCCTCTATTATCGTAATCACACTTGATATCTTTGGAATAGGGACGCTCAGCTCTATTTTAGTTGAACTGCACAAAATGATCGGAATGTTGCATGCTCCAGATAGCTACTTTTTTCCCAACATGCCTTGTTGATTTAGACAGAGCTGGGGGGACGTTGCTGCCAATGAAAGCATGGATCAATTTTAATTTAACACCTTCTCACAACTTTGTCTTCAATTGTGATTTAATTATTACCTCTGATCTACTAATAATTGACATGCATTAGCAAGGAAGTTAGTTTTTTACTGTTTCTGAAAGAGCATCGATGGCAACACACGCGAAACAAAAGCTGAAAGCTCACACCATTGTACAATTTCATGTCGCTGGAAAATTATTTGTATAGTACGTCAATTATGTAAACAAATGATGGAAGCTTGATAGCATTGCCAGAAGCCTCTTCATCATCCGGGTCCATGTGCCATGCACAAAATTATACTCCTTCGTTCCTAAATATTTGTCTTTTTACAAATTTCAAACGGGCATATTTTAGAGTGTAGATTCACTCATTTTGCTTCGTATGTGTACTCCCTTCGTTCCTAAATATTCTATTCGTCTTAACAGAGATTTCAACAAGTGACTACATACGGAGCAAAATGAGTGAATCTACACTCTAAAATATGTCTATATACATCCGTATGTGCCAGTCCATTTGAAATCTCTAAAAAGACAAATATTTGAGTAGTCACTCGTTGAAATCTCTAGAAAGACAAATACTCCGGAGTATATTTAAGAACCAAGGGGGTAGTGCACAACCGCATGGGAGACTCAGCCCGGTCGTTGCGCCGCATTAATAGTGAGTAATGAGCAGTCAAATCATAAGCCCCACCTTTCCCACTGTAAGTTGCTCTGAAGAAGCAACCATTAATACGCTCTTATTTGAATCCACTCATACTACTCCATCCGTCACTGTTTATACAGCACGCTTCAGAAAAAAGAAAAAAAATCTGTGGGACCAAGGCGACTAGCGATCGGCCTGAAAAATAGCATTGGTAGTTATAGCACGACGTCTATTACTAGAGGGAATAATGCGTACACACATGCATGCAGTGCTTCCACCCCGGGTACACACATGCATGCACTCCGTAGTAGTACAGTACATGGAGAGAAAATTGTGGACTTGATTGCGGTTACCACGCCCTAATTAATTGAGCATTAAACCAAACGCGTCTAAAGTCTCTCTGGTGGTGGAAATGCATTGAGAGAAATGCATCATAATGAAGCACGCCCTGTAAACTGTGAGGGAGGGTGGAGTAGTATGAAGGTGCAAAACCAAGTACGCGTACTATTGTGCTTGGCTCTTCGCCCCTTCGTGAAGTCGAACAATGATGGTACTCCGCGTGTTGGGTACTATAGTGTAGGACTTTGCCTCTGACAATCTAACACCGAATGGACTGGTGCATGTCCACCGAGGGTAGGTTGCATTAGTCAAAAGGCGTAAGCGAGCTTCACCTTGTCCTGCAAGCTTCTCCTCATTCTGCAAGTTGACGGGACACACACCAAAAAGTAGTGCTAGTCCATACTCCCTCCTTTCCGGTTAATATGGCTTAATCTTTTTTGCGGGTAAATGAGAGAGCTTTATTCATATATATAAGCATTCTTAGGACGATCAGCCAAGACACTGGTCACTAGGAAGCGAGGTACCCCGCAAAAAAAGTAGGAAGCGAGGTGTTTCATCAAGCCAGCTCTCGGCCACATTCAAAGTGCAGCAAGCACGATTCGCACGAAGATGCGCCGCAAGGTTTGCTGACCTGTTTGCATGATGAATAACAAAAAAGGAGGAAATATTACTGAGCGCTACTATTTGTAACAGGATATGAGCTAGAATTAAGCGAGAATTGTGGCGAGTGTTCCATGCAATCAACTTCCATTATCACATGCGAGAACCCTCGAAGAGAACCAAATGTGTTGAAGATTGCTTTATCACATTTTAAAATTATAATAAGAGTGCAGACGCTCCTCCATCCGGTTCCTAGTACTAGTATAGTACATACCTTTATGGACTATAGTAGTAGTACTAGTAAACTTTGTGCTTGGCTGTTCGGGAAGTCGAACAATAATAGCACTAGTAGTATAGTGTATGCTTCTGGCAATCTGACACCGAATTAACTATTGCACGTCCACCGCCTGAGCGAGGGAGAGCTTGAATTAGTCAAAACTTTCTCCTTGTCTTGCGAGCCACCGCGCGCAAGCTTCTCCCGTCCTGCAACCTTCTCCTTGTTCGACAAGTTGACGGGACACAGCAAAGTAATGCTAGTCCATGCTGCCTCCTCTCCGGTTAATATGGCTTAATTTCAAACGAGATAAATACACTGTCTGTCACTATATATTTGTAAAAATACGGTCAGTGGACTTCATAATACGCTCATTGCGCTCTCTATATATATTTTTCCGGTGTTCATACGGTCACTAGCTCACCTTGACTGAGTATGTGTTTGCATGCACGTGTAGGTTGAGCACTTGAGCGTGACCGTGTGTGTTCCGTCATGTGCTTGGACATGCATGCATTAGGGCGTCGCGCGCATTTTTGCGTCCATGTGTACGTGTGACTGTTGCATACACGTAGGGGGAGTACGTGTAGGGGCCACTAAGGAGCAGTCAAATCACACAGTAAGTTAGTCGGAAGAAGCAACCATCATTTCACTCTTGAATGACACGTACGCAATATAAAATGGTTGATATGGAGAAAAAAGAAAACCACTATATATACACTATCAGGAGCCTAAGCTACAAGCCTGCTTGCTTAGGTTGCTCTCTTCACAAGCATAGAACGACGGGCCTGATCCCGCAGCTGGGGGAAGGGAACAATGTTCTGCGTAGACGCGGTCGACATCGGCGAGGGAGAAAACCCACAGCCGGTGCGTCCCAATCGGAGGTCACCGCGGTATGGGCCGATGCCGCATCCCAACCGCCCTTCTAGCTACAGCCCGACGTCCCAGGTAGTCCATCTTCCTTTTGGAGCCGACTTGCTCCACTGCCGTAGCTCCATCTCCATGTCGATCTTTCTCTACTTCTACCGGCTTCTATTTGTGATGAGTTTATGGCTCATGAACTAGTGCTAGTACTATTATTCTAATCACACTTCTTCAATATCTTTGCCATCAGGGATGCTCAGGTCGATTTTAGTGGAACTGCACAAAAGCATCGTATGATCCGAGGGTGCCAGCTGTCTTTCCTTCCCGACATGGAAAGTGCTATGGAACAAGAGGTACCAGAAGGTGGAGAACCAAAGGGTGCTGCTTCTATTGTTGCTGACATTCTCACTAAAGAATCTCCCTCTAGCACATTCCTTCGACAGGTTCTACCTGGCCAGGAAATTAAATCATGTTTAGGGTTTAGGGTTTAAGTCGTAGTGACCCCATCAGTAGTTTTTCTATCGTACACGCTCTCACAACTTTTTTCTTTAGTTGTGAAGTAAATATTGGCTATGATCTGTGAATCATTGAGATGCATCAGCATGCGTGTTAGTTTTCCTTTGTATTTGATGGAATGTTGTAGCGGGGCAATCTTGGAATAGGAATGAAAATGGAGTGGAAAAGTTCCCGTTTTTCCAGAGAAAAAATGGAAACGGAGAGAAACCAACGTTTCGTTTCGTTGGATCGCGCCATCGAGCAAAACCAACGTTTAAATCACGTATGTCATGTTCGTGTCTCACCCTCCTCCACGGCTTGACCCCACACGGTCGCTCGGCATGCCACTCACTGCAAACCGAGTAGTATACCATAACTTTCCCGCCTGCTTGTCGATGGATCGCGCCATGGAGTACTAGCACTACTGGAAGAGATTGACGAGTTGGGGGAGGACAGCTAGCTGTAGCATAGACTCCCAAGAACTTACTACTGGAAGAGATCGCGCATGTTGTAGCCGGCTATTGCGACCTTTGAACGCGGAGCAGCCGCGTGCACCCGGAAGCGGCGCGGGCGACGCTCTCTCGGCCGGCGCGCCGCTATCAATGCCGACGCCAGTGAGAGGTCACGTCCGCTCTGGACGGGCATGAATGCGGCACTGACCGTTTCAGGCGGGAAGCACGCGCGGGTGATGAAGAGGGTTCGGGTTGGTCAGGACCGGCCGTGGCAGCGGTCCGGACGTGCGCAAACAAGAGATGATGTATGTTAATATTGCTGCGTATATAATTAACAACGTAAATAAAGTGCTAGTTGGACAAATATGATTGGAGATGGAGATGGAAATGGAATTTTACATAAACACGGATATGCATGTCTATGTCTATGTGTGTGTGCGCGACGACTCTCGCGACCTGGAAGCGGGGGCGTGTTTTTGATCGAGTTTTCTTCCTTGGTACGTTAGAAAATCAGTTTGTCTAATTCACATCTAGATGTTATTTAAGGATATCACATCTAAGCTCCCACAAGTATATAATGTAGCAACAAGAAACAAAAAAACTAGGAAAAGACCACAAACAGAGTGGACATCAACTTATTTGTGACATAACCATGTCACATCTAGATGTGTCCTAGACAGACCCTTAAAAAATTGTCTGCCAGTTTTCGTTTCTTTTTTCCATGAACGCGCGTATTCTATTTAAAACCACTGCTATGGAGAGATTTTTTGACTCCATTATAGCCTCTTGTTTGATAGAGTTTCTCGCGTCTCGCTCTCTCACCCTCTCCATATCAAAACAAGATGACAATGTCCACTCTATCTCTCTCCTCACCGGTGGTCACAGATCCGGCCAAATCCCGTCCGCTGTGGGAGGTGAGGAGGTGCAGCGTTGACGTTGTCGCCGTCGACGATGGAGGAAGACGATGTGCACCGTCCTCTCAGAGCCGGCGCTGGCGCAGACGAAGATCCTTCACGCCCTTGTTCGCTGCCGTCGTGTGGGCAGATCCTGCCCGCCCACCTAAACGACATCTCACCCACCTGAGGTATAACTTGTTGTACTGGTCCAGCTCCCCAGGTCGCTGCATGCGGGTTTTCTTCTATGCGACTACTCCCCAGCTCCCCATGCATAGTAGCTAGGGTTCGTCGGCTGGTCCAACATCACCTACTAGTACTATTATAGAGGAAATGCCACTCAAAAAGTTGTCCTGATTTATGCCTCGGTGGAGGTATACATGTTGTGTCGACAAAAAATACATGGTGGTTGTGCGGTCATTGTCCATATGGTGGTAGTACTATCACTGGTTAAATGAAGAAATGCTTTTTTTCTCGGGTATCCTGGTTTAGTTCCCATCAAGATAATTATGATGCTTCTGTTTGTTGGTGTACTTTTCATTAATTATTATTGACAATTGTCATTGCTAACCCTTTTTTATATTTTTGGAAACAGCAATGTGTGTCTCCATACCCGTGCATGTCTTCCTCAATTTTAGTGGAACTGCACAAAATTGGATGGCCATTGTTGTTCCGCCTCACTGTCCTCTGCCACATGGTTCTTCCTTCCTCGAGCTTGATTACTGAGAATAAACAGACCACAGTGAGGATTTGTCGAACTTCTTAGGTGCCTCACCCAAACTTGATGCCAAATGGATGATGCATCACCATGATGACCTATCGATGCTCATGGTTGCGCCTCATGGTTGCATCGGCTGGTGAAGCTGATCGATTTTCGATGAAAAACAAGATGTCTTCCATCAGCGCTCTTTGCTTGTTACGCACAAAGATGATATCCTTCGTTAGTTCACCTTGGTTGCGTTGGAGACGCAGTCATCTTTCATGTTGGTGCAATTTTCGCTAGGGTTTTACGACAGGTGGGCCCAAAATGTGGCTGACTCACCTGTCATACAGCCAAAAGCAGGTGTAGTGAAGGCACCGGAGCTCAGTCCGTACTACAGTAGTATATATATAAGCGGGAGCCTCAGTGCTTGTTCGCTAGGGTTTGCACTCTCCACACGCTCGCCGCACTACATATATGTTACACGCTGGAGGCTCAGCGTTCATTTGCTAGGGTTTGCTATATTCAGTCTCTCACCCTCTCTTCACCAGATCTAAACAAGACTGCTTTGGCCTCTTGTCTCTCTCTCCCCCCTGACAGCTGGTGAAGGAGGCGTCCGTATCCCGTCGCACCATGAAGGGGAGGAGGTGCAGCGTTCACTCTATCACCTTCGGCGAGGGAGGCAATCCACTGTCGGCTGCGCTGTTCTCTTTCACCCAGCACCTATGCGGGAGGGCCACCGACCCCTTCTTCCTTGCTGTCGTACGTAGTGTGGGCAGATCCGGCCTCCCGCCGCACGCCTTGCCACATCCCGACGACCCTAAGGTATAAGTTTCTTTGAAACCGTCGTTGCTCAAGCTGCATGTGGATCTTTTTCGATCTATAGTCGAACCTAGGTCTTGGTTCAAAGAGGAAAGAAGGGTGCGGTGGGCTGGAGCAAGAATCTAGGACGTGGTTCAATGAGAAAAGGAGGGGCGGAAAGTAGTATAGACTGGCTATCCAGCCGCTTTGTAGGTCGAAAAGGGAAAAGGGGGGTAACCCAGTACACACATCTGTAAGGAACCGATCTCTTTGTTGAAAAGGGAAAGAAACTGGGGGGTCGGGTAGTTTGTGCGCGACTAGATTTGCTGCCCTCACATAGGAAGAAGGTTCAAAGAGAACAAATATGGGACCAGCGCATATATGTTGCTTGGCTACATACTCTGCATCACCCATTTATACGTGTGGACGCACATGGTGCTGGCATGTCCCATGCAGCTATTTTGCTGTTGTTAATCTCAGAATTAACTACTGATCTGTTTTAAAAGAATTTCTCTGTTAATATGAATCAATGCAACCGTTTTAGAAATGCTACTGTCCTATACTTTGTTTTCCATCAAGATAAGGTAGATGCTTCTTTTTGTGGCCGCATGTTTCATCCTCCTTTATTAGCCAATAATTGTTTTATTTTTTGCCTCTTAAAACAGGGATATCTATTCAACTTGTTTCTATAGAAAACTTAAATGTCACACCGGTAACTTTGCTTGATTTCAGTGCAACTGCACAAAACTTGATGGGATTTCCTATTCGTGTTGGTAGATTCGTATTTTATGTTGGTCGTCTCATGAAAGGTCAGTACAGGCCTTCATCCACATGATTGTGCAGTGTGCTTTGAGATGTTGTGCTACTTGTATTGGTACTGTTTTAAATAAATGATAAATTGAAGCTATTGTATTGCTGTCTTTTCCCATTAAGTAGTGAACAAAAATGGGACCAACCCAGACATGATGCTTGTTGCTTTGTTACAACAAATTCAGCATCACCCCCCTTTATAAGCCAGTAATTGATGCTACTCTCAGAATTAACTACTGAATCTTATTTCAAAACTGCAACACTTGTTAGGGATTGGCGGGATTACCATTTTTGTGGCCGCATGTTTCATCCTCCTTTATTAGCTAGTAATTGATTCCTTTTTGCCTCTGTTTATACAGGGATATCTATTCAACTTGTTGCTATTGTGACATTTTGCTTCGCGACGCAAAACACTTTGCTTGATTTCAGTGCAACTACACAAAACGAGATTGGATTTCCTATTCGTGTTGGCAGATTCATACGTGATCTTGTGTGCGTCATGACAGGTTGGTACTTGCCTTCATCCACATGATCGTGCAGTGCATTTTGAGATGTTGTGCTACTTGTATTGGTACTGTTTTAAATAAATGATGAATTGAAGCTATTGTATTGCTGTCTTTTCCCATTAGGTAGTGAACAAAAATGGGACCAACCCAGACATGATGCTTGTTGCTTTGTTACAACAAATTCAGCATCACCCCCTTTATAAGCTTTGTCGTTCTTTATACATGTTGAAACAAGGCATTGTTAAGATAATGTCTCAGTCAATATGAATGAATCACACTGATGGAGAATTGCTACTCTCCTTCTTTGTTTCCCATTAAGATAAAGTAGATCAGTAGATGCTTTTCTTCTGGGAGTACAAGTCATTAACCGTTATTTCTTAGTAATTGTTTCCCTTGTACCTATTGTTGCTTACAGGGATATCAAAATTAAAGCTCGGTTTTATTCCGACTTCGATTTTAGTTGAACTGCACAAAAGGAGCCAATGTGTAAGGCAAACTGCTGCATTACTGGGTCTAGTTGGTCGTTCCACTTTGCAGAAAGAAGCAGTCACTGTTTGTGCTACATTACAGAAGAATGACCGAGAAGCTTTATAGAGTATTATTAGACACCGGTGACATGACTAGTCTGCAGAGACCATTGGCAATTTAACAACACATGGAGTGCCTTGGGCAAAAAGTGCCCAAACAAGTACAAAAGCTACGACAGGACTCCACGATCATAGGCATTACATATTTTGAATGGGAAAAGCTTGTCAAAGTTTAATCATTGATGTTAGCAAGAAGACGTTAGTTTAATATATTGGAATTGGAAAACCTTGTCAAAATTTGCTCATTGATGTTAGCCAGAAGACATGCATTTGATATTTTTCAGTGGGACGCCCTTGCTGTGAGCAGCGTTGAGTGTTTTTTCCTATTCCTGTGTTCAGTTTAGAAGTAAATAGTTACTCTGCTGAGATATTCCTGTGTTAAGAGTTTGTTATGAATATTGTCTATGTAATGCCAGGCCTTGTGTTTGATTGCAAAGTTGAGCTTGGAATGTTGTGGCATGCGGCATCACGAGCTGTTCACCGTGCCTCCTGAGAATAATGCTTCGTATTGTTTTGCATGTCGATCTAATGCCAGTGATTTGCTTGTTAACAAGATCATCCTCTTCTGTTGTTTCCATGCTTAAGAAGTTCATCATCTGATGTTTCATTCTTAGCCTATACGACAAGTCGGGTAGGTTAGACATGAAACCATATGATCTTCTGACCAACTCATGATATTAGGCCGTGATTAGATCGTCGTTTTCCAACCAAAACCGCTTGTAAAATTGACGCTTGTAAATTAAAGTAGATGGTCTCGGGCGAAGGCGCTTGGTTGGTCGATTTCGACTAGTAAAATATCGGAAGTACTTGACACATGATAAAAACGCTGAACGACACTCGGACGATTGCTAATCCAACCGTTAGCTGTTGTTTCAGCCTTGCCCATGGATGGCATGATACGCACGTCGTGCATGTATCGTCTGGTAATGTCGTCCATATAGCAATGCTCGTAAAATATACACTGGTCTCTCAAATTACACGCGTAACCCGCCGGTTTTACTTACAGACCTCGGGCCCTCGGTTTCATTACGCCTATATTTTACGCATTGTTTTCGATGACGAGTAAATTACACTTGTATGTTAATACAGGTTTGAAATAAACCAGAGCTCCCAAGCACGGCCTTACCGTTTCATGCCGTCTCAGTTTCTTGAAGGTGCTCATAGGTGTCCGATGATCCTGGCTTCCTGAATGAGTAGCGGGCGCTGTATCAGACCATCCGTAGGGCCCGTGAGGCCCTCTCCGTTGTCCTTTGAGTTGTTGCGCTCGCCGTGGCGCCGAGCATTTTTAACATCGTCAACGAACATGAGGATTCAGGAGATGACTTTATTTTGACTGGATGACACTAGGGACCCACTAGGGCCATAGCCGTACGTACGCAAGTGCCTCCTTATTATGTACAACTATATATTTTTTGCTTTCTCCTAGTTTCCTGACATCACGGTCCCACACCATTGTCAACCTATGTAGTCAATATAAACGAGAGAAGTGCACAAGGTGCGGCCGGCAGCTGGGACCAAGCAGCTCGAGCAGTATTTGTGTTTTTGAGGCGTAAGCACTGCAGAGTTTTTCTTGGCGATGATTTCATTGTTGTTCAGAGGAGAGCAGGGTATTAACTGGGCGGGCTGTGGCCCGTCTAGCGCAGGCCAGATATCCAGCCCAGATACTAATTTTCTTTCAAGATGAAAATGGCTAGCCTAGCTATACGTCTTTTTGAGGAATACCCAGGCAAGGTCAACTTGTTATTCTCCGCCCCGCTTGGCTGCAAATCTTTCCTAGGAGGGATGCATTAGGCTTAACAGGGAAATGGGCTTTAAAAAATAATAAATGGGATGTAATTATAAAAACTGGGCAGTAACTATAAAAAATGCACCAAACACGAAATTATTTTATAAAATATTATTTATGGATTTTGAAAATCTTAAATTTTCATTGTTGCGCGCGCAATGTTTCGTTGGATTTTTACGTAATACAAATTTATATTTAATCTGACTAGAAATTTCGGGATAAAAATATTTTGGAGCCCATCAAAATGTGGGAAATTTTATTAAATTCTATCTTCAACGGTTGTTTGAAATTATTAATCATTGTCCTAGCTAGAAAATGGGTTGTACTTTTAACAAACTGTAAATGGGCTGTTGTAAATTCCACTAGAATTCCAAAATGGGCTGTACATTCTTACAAAACACAAATGGGCTATAAGTTCTCTGCCACACACTTGTGGGCCTACTAAGTGACGCGTCCCCTAAAAAAATAAGTTGACGCGTATGCAAGGCTTTGCCAACTTATTATAGTCAACACACGGTTCTAGCAGCAGTGGCTGTTGGATGTCTATCCAACGGATGTCGTTCTTTTTCTTCAATCTCGAATATTCTTAGCTTTGGCTGCCCAAAAAATGATTCCTCCCCCTGGCATCTGGGGCGCACCGTTTCGGTGGCTGGCCTGGGGGCCTACTAAGTTGGAGCGTACCAAGGGCTTTGTCAACTTAGTCAATAATAAACGTTTCTAGCTTCAGTGACCGTACGATGTCCATCCAACGGCCGTAGTGCTTCTTCAACCTCTGGTCTTCTTGCTCCAGCCGCCCAAAGCAGCGCCGGTCATGCCGCCTGCTCCTGCCTCCCATGGCCGGCTGTGCTTCCGCGGAGGCCTCACCGCCCCCATACTACTCCCACCGCTGGCCAGGCCATCCCTCCACTCACCCACACCCCCTGTTATTCTGCGGTGACGACAGCCTCACACCGCAGCCGAACCAGTGAACCCTCGTACTCCTCTCCGCGCGGGCTTCCACTAATGCGTCTTCCCCGGCTCCGCATTGTCCCCTTCCTAGGCCTCGCCATCGTCCAGACCACCGCCCTGGTGCTCTCCGCGCGGCGTGGTCAACGTGGTCGACGATCGACTTCCATCGGAAGAGTACTGTACGTGGAGAGGCTGAATGCTGGATCCAGGCGGCCGCAAGGAAGTGCCTCCTTATTACGCGTAAAATAATTATTCCTCCACCTTACAGCAGGGACCCACCGGATGGGCCACCTTATTTCGCGAAAAAAACGTTTCCCCCCTGTCTGCTCGGACCCACCGGACGGGCCAGCGTATTTCGTGAAAAAAACGTTCCCCCGCTGTCAGCTCGGACCCACCGGAAGTGCCTCCTTATTACGCACAAAAAATGAATACTCCCCCTGCTAGCTGGGACCCACCATGGTGGGAGGCTGACTTGTGGGCCTACTAAGTTGACTGGGACGGGGGCCTTTGTCAACTTTAGTCAATATGAACGATTCTAACTCCAGTGACCGTACGATGTCCATCCAACGGCCGTAGTGCTTCTTCAACCTCTGGTCTTCTTGCTCCAGCCGCCCAAAGCAGCGCCGGTCGTGCCGCCTGCTCCTGCCTCCCGTGGCCGGCTGTGCTGCCGCGGAGGCCTCACCGCCCCCATACTACTCCCACCGCTTGTCAGGCCATCCCTCCACTCACCCACACCCCCTGTTATTCTGCGGCGACGGCAGCCTCACACCGCAGCCGAACCAGTGAACCCTCATACTCCTCTCCACGCGGGCTTCCACTGCTGCGTCTTCCCCGGCTCCGTGCCGTCCCCTTCATAAGCCTCACCATTGTCCAGACCACCGCCATGGTGCTCTCGGCGTGGCGTGGTCAATGTGGTCAACGATCGACTTCCATCGGAAGAGTACTGTACATGGAGAGGCTGACAGCTGGGTCCAGGCGGCCTCAAGGAAGTGCCTCCTTATTACGCGCAAAATAATTATTCCTCCACCTTACAGCAGGGACCCACCGGACGGGCCACCTTATTTCACAAAAAAACGTTTCCCCCTGACTGCTCGGACCCACCGGATGGGCCAGCGTATTTCGCGAAAAAAATGTTCCCCCCGCTGTCAGCTCGGACCCACCGGAAGTGCCTCCTTATTACGCACAAAAAAATGAATACTCCCCCTGCTAGCTGGGACCCACCATGGTGGGAGGCTGACTTGTGGGCCTACTAAGTTGACTGGGACAGGGGCCTTTGTCAACTTTAGTCAATATGAACGATTCTAGCTCCAGTGACCGTACGATGTCCATCCAACGGCCGTAGTGTTTCTTCAACCTCTGGTCTTCTTGCTCCAGTCGCCCAAAGCAGCGCCGGTCGTGCCGCATGCTCCTGCCTCCCGTGGCCAGTTGAGCTGCCGCGGAGGCCTAACCGCCCCTACTAATCCCACCGCTAGCCAAGCCCTGCGGCGACGGCAGCCTAACACCGCAGCCGAACCAGTGAACCCTCGTACTCCTCTCCGCACGGGCTTCCGCTGATGCGTCTTCCCCGGCTCCGCGTCGTCCCCTTCCTAGGCCTCGTCGTCGTCTAGATCACCACCCTGGTGCTCTCGACGCGGCGTGGTCAACGTGATCGACGACCGACTTCCATCGGAAGAGTACTGTACGTGGAGAGGCTGACAGCTGGGTCCAGGTAGCCGCAAGGAAGTGCCTCCTTATTACGCGCAAAATAATTATTCCTCCACCTTACAGCAGGGACCCACCGGACGGGCCACCTTATTTCGCGAAAAAACGTTTCCCCCCTGACTGCTCGGACCCACCGGACGGGCCAGCGTATTTCGCGAAAAAAACGTTCCCCCCGCTGTTAGCTCGGACCCACCGGAAGTGCCTCCTTATTACGCACAAAAAAATGAATACTCCCCCTGCTAGCTGGGACCCACCATGGTGGGAGGCTGACTTGTGGGCCTACTAAGTTGACTGGGACGGGGGCCTTTGTCAACTTTAGTCAATATAAACAATTCTAGCTCCAGTGACCGTACGATGTCCATCCAACGGCCGTAGTGCTTCTTCAACCTCTGGTCTTCTTGCTCCAGCCACCCAAAGCAGCGCCGGTCGTGCCGCATGCTCCTGCCTGCCGTGGCCGGTTGTGCTACTGCGGAGGCCTCACCGCCCCCTACTATTCCCACCGCTGGCCAGGCCCTGCGGCGGCGGCAGCCTCACACTGCAGCCGAACCAGTGAACCCTCGTACTCCTCTCCGCGCGGGCTTCCACTATCGCGTCTTCCCCGGCTCCCTGTCGTCCCCTTCCTAGGCCTCGCCGTCGTCAACCACCCTGGTGCTCTTGGCGCGGCGTGGTCAACATGGTCAAGGAACGACTTCCATCGGACTTGGACTGTACGTGGAGAGGCTGACAGCTGGGTCCATGGTCGCAGCAAGGAAGTGCCTCCTTATTACGTGCAAAATAATTATTCCTCCACCTGACAGCGGCGACCCACCGGACGGGCCACCGTATTTCACGAAAAAAACGTTTCCCCTGACTGCTGGGACCCACCAGCTACACCTTCTCATGCAAGGAAGTGCATTTGGGCAAAAAAAACGATTCGCCCCCCTGACTGTTGGGACCCACCAGCTACATCTTCGCACGCAAGGAAGTGCCTGACAGTCGGGACCCACCCGGTCGAAGCGTACGTAGCGTTGTCATTCTGGTCACGAACATGTACGTATATACTGGTCGATGTAGAGGCGCGCACGTGTCGTAGTAAAGGCGCGCACGTGTCATAGTAGAGGTGCGCACGTAGCATTTACACTTACATACAACGGCCAGGGTGCAAGAAAGAAAATACGGCCATGTATGTGTACATACGGGCGGGGTCTCAAACACCTACTCGCGCATACGTACGGCCAAGGCTCATGTACATGGCTGGGTCGGAACGGAGAGACAGTGTCGCCGTCGTGTTCATGGGGAGGCAACGGAATGCGTCGTGTTCATGGGGAGGCAACGGAATGCGTCGTGTTCATGGGGAGGCAACGGAATGCGCCGTGTTCATCGGGAGGGCTTGGACGGAACAGGCGATGGAAACGAGGCCTGGCGTACTGCAGAACAGAGGAAACGGCCTTGTGTTCGACCGGCCACGTTCAAAACGGGATCTTGTTCATCGGGAGGGGTCTGGCGTATTGCAAAATGGAGGAAACGGACCTCCTACGGTTGAAACGGGGGTCCTGTTGATCGGGAGGGGTGTGGCGTACCGCAAAACGGAGGAAACGGACTTGTGTTGGAGCGCTACGATCGAAACAGGGGTCATGTTCATTGGGAGGGGTGTGGCGTACCGCAAAACGGGACTCCATGGGATACTGTTCATCTCCACTGTCGACCTCCTCTAGCATCCACGGGCTCCTATTCATCCAGCCTCCACGGGCTCCTATTCATCCAGCCTCCACGGGCTCCTGTTCATCCAGCCTCCACCGCGCGCTACTCCACCGGCTACTGTTCAACCACCCCTCCACCGTCTACTGTTCATCCAGCCCTCCACACCACGGGGTCCTGTTCAACCACCCCTCCACGGGCACCCCTCCATCGTCTACTGTTCATCCA